>NC_136381.1:4177815-4398815 GCF_965140285.1 Lepidochelys kempii | reverse complement strand
TAAACAATTAGGTGACAAGGTCTCTGCCCACAAGAGCTTGCAATAAGGGTACTGTCTCTAGTACATCTCATCATACTGGAATAAGATGGTGAGACATCAAGTTGGCTGGCAGGATGCTGAGCGCAATTTACCACTCAGCATAGATCAGGGCAAGTCAGGTTCAGCCCTGAGTCAGCAAACCCTGATTAAACCCTTCTGGGGGTCAATTCAAAGCACAACTGCAGGCTTGGGAGGCAAGGCTGAGCCCAGCAGAAGTGGTGCCAAAGATGTCTGCTTGAGGCTCTGCAAAGTGAAATCACTGAGGGGTGAATGGGTCTCACTATTTTCAGCTCTTCCTAGTGTACTTAGGAGCTTGTGACAAAGCCTCTTTCCTCACTCCAACACCAGCACAATTCATCAGGCTTCTGCCCCAAAACTGAAATGTATAAGAAATTAAAGGATTGTCTTGCTTTCTTCCCAGTACCCAGCCTCCTCCAGGTACGAGAGAGCCTATGCAGTACGTACAATGGCCGTGGCTAGGAAGAAATGTGGACACCTGTTTATATTACCAACTCAAGGCCAGGGCTGAAAAGGCCTCCATGCATAGAGTTCCCACTGACTTCCACAGGGGATCTGCCAAGAGAAAGGTTGTAGTGCTGCACCCTTACAAGTGAGGCATTTCTTGCACCGTTGAGGGTGGCCGAGTGCCTACGCTTGTGGTACTGGAGACCGATTAGCACTGAAAGGCAAATCATATTGGACTACAATTCTTTTGTGAGATGGCTCAGACTTAACAATAAAAACATTTCACCTTTACTCTACATCCATTTAGCCCTCCCACACTCCCCCACCCCACCCCCGGAGGTACTATCCCCATTTTACAGAAAGGGAGGCAGAAAAGTTAGTAAATTGCCCCAAACCAGAGGTAGTCAGCACCTGAGATGGGATTAGAACAAGGAATCGTGACCTCACTGATCGACTGTTCTGTCTCTGTGACTGAGGGGCTGGCATCGCTCCTGGGCTCAGAAAATCACTAAGAGCACAAAGTCATGTATTGCACTAAAAGGCACAATTGGGGCTAGGACGATATTTAACAGTAGCAGACACAGAGCCCACAATTCATTTACAGAAAGTGTCTCTGCATGTCAGAGCAGCAACTAATAAACCTTAAGAAGAAGAAAGAAAAGGGGGCATGTTGTGGCAAAAGCACTTCAGCTTTTTAAACCTTTTTCTTTCCTTTTTTTTTTTGAACAAATTAAACTCGAAGGACTGGCCTAAAGCCAAGGAGCTAACTAGAGAATGGATTGTTCACACAAGCCCTCGGTGACATCACCGGCTTGGTTGTGGTGCTGAGCACTTTATCATCTGTGCAAATGTGGAAATTGCATTTCTGTGGCGCTCAGCACTTCTAAAATTAGTTGGTAAACAACCAGCAGATAGTGCACTTTCTTCAAATGCATTCTTCCCTGCTACGGAAGCTGACAGCTTGGCTCGGACTTTTTTTTTCTTCCCCTTCCTTTCACCCGAGTTTGGAGTTCCCCTGCTGGGTTCGAAATCATGTTTATTATTATTAGTCGTCCTCCTCTGGCACCATCCAGCTGAGGATCTCAAAGCGCTCTGCAAATGGTAATGAGTCTTGACTCCTTAATGCTACTGTGGGGGAGGGATGTATTGTCATCCTCCTTTTCTGTTTGGGGAAACTGAGGCATGCAGAAGGGAAGTGGCAGGCCCAATGTGATGCAGCGAACCAGTGGAAGGGCTGGGAATCTATCTAGTATTTATCCAGCACCTGTGTACTATTGGAACATATCCAAGTATTTACAAATAATACCATTTCCCTCTCTCCTCTTTCCCAAAGTGTGGGAGAAATTGCCTTGTTGACAAATTCTCATGATTTTATTCTGACTCTCATGATATATCCTGTTTTTCTTAAAACTCCAGCTCTTGGAATCTCCTCATAATCGTAGAATCTCAGCCTTCATTAAAATTAAAAAGATAACTTTCTAGCCTTCGTGATTACAGAGAAAAGAGTGAATTCAAAAGGCAAATAAAAAGAACGAATTAAAAACAAAAACAACAACTCATGATTTTGGACCATTTAGGGTATGAAAGAAACAGCCTGGTTCATTCACAGTAGTTTTGCTGTGGGGGAAGATGTGAAGGACTAGAAACCCTATCTTCTGACTCCCAGCCTTGGAAATCTATGCCAAATGTTCACCTTTAGAAAACTCTGCAAGACATCTGTAGAGGAGGTAAGTAGGGTTTAAAATCTTACATGGTTGGCCAAGAGGGAATTCTGGCATGGCCCAGAGGCCAAATCCAGCCAACTGACTTCTGTGTCTTTAGTACACGTCAGGCCCATGACTAAACATCCCAGCTTGCAAATCTGCATCCTGATCTGAGCAAGATGGAAATGGAGCACTGCATGCTGGGACTGCAATCCCCATCCTCTGCCCTTCTGTATTACCGATGAAAGGGGCTGCAATCTGGTAATGGTAAATTAGGTACAGCCCTCAAGCTGCTATAGCTAATATGTGCTCCACTGGGTATAGTCTGAGTGCTCCAAAACCATCACAGCTCTACCATCTTGTTTTGCTCGACTCCTTCCTTTCACTAAACTCCCTCATGTTCTCATGTATGTACTGCATATATTCACTCAGGCTCTATTCAATTAGCATTAACTACAACAAAAGGGGCCATTTCTCATTAATCATGTTCTGCCTATAACTGCCTTTTAAACAAAACTGCAAGCACTGGCCATTGCTTCAGTTTGCCTCCTGAATTTGTAGTAGGGATGGGTGGGGACTCACTCAATCATATCTAACAAAGGGCATCAAGTGGGTAAATATGGACAGGGGGACTTTACAAGGATGAGACTCAGAAACTAAACAGTGCATGGAGGAGAGCCTGAAATCAGCTTGCCTGCCACAGATGCCTCTGTGCACCTTCAATTCCATCATGTTACCAATAGCTTTAACTGTAACCAGGAGCAGTTCTTTAATAGATTGGGGTCAGGACTGCTTTCCGGACAAAGTCAAATCTTAATTTTGTTTCTGCTGCTTTCAATCTTGTACCAGGGTTGCTCTTTTTCCCTTTAGAATTTATGAAAAAAACCAAGGGTCCTTTTCCAGGACCTCTTCCCCATTTCCACAGTGGGACATAGAAATTCCTTAAGTACCTCGATTTTGTTTTGTAAGATGTGAAAAGAGCAGAGGCAAGGTTTTTGTGAGCAAATAAAACTTATCAGCCTGTCCAATTAAAGACATCTAGCCACAAAATATGTGGGTGAATATTGTTTTAACCTGCTGCCTAGTTCATACTCCTTTGTTTCAGAGGCAGCATTGAAATCATCTCTGTATCCACCACTTTGAGGTGGCTACTAATGAAATGAAATGTAATTGTCAAGAAGACCCCAAGGTTAAAGGTTCGTTCGTTTCTGAACGGCATGCTCCAACACGCACTGGGTGCCACAAAGTAGCAGAGTGACTCTGTAACCAGGTCAGCATTTTTATTTGCATGTTTTCCCCCCGGAATCTTTTACCTCAATGGTTTAACCATGTTACATCCATGTTTGATCTGTGCAGGCAGATGGATCTCGTAAGAGAACTTTGCTAAGCAAACAAAAAAGAAAGCAAAGTGTGTGGTAAGTGCATACACACACATTGAGCGTAGTCATTGCATCCACTCCCTTTATAGGCATATCCTATCTTAGTTCAAAGGAAAATCATGTGTTGAGAAAGAACATTAAAATGCCACTACAGTCAGATAAGGGTCTATCATAAAAACTGCACTTTCCATACAGCCAGGAGGTCAGCTCTGTTGACTAACAGACTTGAGCTGAGGACTTTCCCACAAAAACATGCTTTTATTAGCTTTCACTCCACCTAGGCCTGCAGAACCACCACCACTATGGGAGAAGAGGTGACGGTCTAGTCTGGCTTGTGTATCAGCAAAATAAATGATTATGTATGTTCCAATTACAGATATTTTGACTAACAGCAATAATGCATGAGCCAGTCGCTCTTCTTTCCAGCCTCAACACACTGGTTTTGAAAAAAACTGCAAGGGATTCCTGAAAGTTGTTAGAAGTGTAATGCTCCTTTGAGAGAGGGATGCAAGGGGAAAAGGCGGACAAAATCCAGCACCGTGCAGATGTGATTGCCGCCATTATCTCTCCACCATACAGGGAACAGTGAGCAAGGTATGCATGAGACGCCGTGGCGTTATTGGTAGCCATTAATTGGAATGGACCAAACTCCACTTTTGGTTCCCTTTGTGCAGCCTCCGCTGAAGTCAGCATGACCATATGGATGTAAGAGCAAAACCTGGCCCTGGTTCAGCAGTATCCATTCTAATGGAAGAGTGCAATCTAATGGCTGTTTTTAGCTGTGCAGACCAGTACTTTTCTTGCCTGTGTGCATTCAGTTCAGGTTTCAGCATAAAGAAACCCACATACTCACCCACCCCTCCTCTGCTCTCCTGCCCAAAAAGTGCATGGCACAAAGTTTACCACTCTCCGTCTTCATGGTAATGAGGTGGATTGCAGACAAGCAGCAGTAAAACTCCTGGTTTCCCTCTCACTTAGGGAGACAGATGACTTGCTTTATCACTTCTGGCAGCCCTGTGATTGGCCACTGAGATTGTATAGGGCTGGAATACATGCAGCCCCAAGACCAAATTCTAACCTGCTACAGCAGTTAAAGTAGGCATTTGGCCTGGACAGCAAAAGTGAATTGGAATGGTCCAGCTGCCTGGGGGGAAAAGGTTGGCTGAGCACATAACAAGACAGTCTGAACAAAGAGGACTAAATCATACTCAATAAACACTTATCCGTTGCTGTCATATAGTGCTGGTAGATGACATGATGGAATGAAAGGATCAGAGTGTGGCAACAGTGCGTACAAAGGGAGGGACTCCTGGATAAAGCAGTAGCCTGTCTGGTTTGTTTAGCATTAACTAGCTACTGAAATTCAGTATTTGGCTTCTTGTCTGTGGCAAACATTGAGAAACCACTGCCTTGAACGTGAGACCTGTGGCACCCGCTCCCAGAGCATATCGCACAAAGTAACTCCTTTTCCCTTCTGCTCTTTAGATTTCAGTGTCTGCTCACTAGAAGCTAATCTGGCGCACAGCACAAGATTAGTGGCCCATCTGATTTGCGCGTAGGGACATGTCAGAATTTTATCATAACTCTAATTGCAGCCGTGACTCAAGGAGACAAAATACTGACCCAATAAATTCAGACGAAGAGCAGAATCACAAGGCAAAATTATAACCCACCTTAAGTAAATTCCAAGCTATTAAACTGTCAACAGTGTTTCCCATCTCCTTGCTAGTCCAAAATACACTATGTTTTGCACTGAAGGGGAACTGAAAAGCTCTCTTAATTATACCTTTAAAAGTGCTCAAGATCAAGATTACGTGGATGTGTGGAGTCTCATACACAACAAATAAATACAATTTTGCAGTCTGACAGCCTCACCTGTCCTGCAGGAAGGAATTCTGATATTCAATGGAATTCACCCTTTCCGAGCAGGAGAAAATATGGCTACATTCCAAAGGAGGTCACACACAGAGACAGAGCTATAGGGGTACAAACTGAATGGCCCAAATGGCAGGGGTCAGAGGGACATTCAGAACAGAAGGGATTCAAAACTAAGGGCCCTTTATTAGTGTTGGGTTCCCCCAAATCTGAGATCACCCACTCCCCCAAGCATTCACTGAACTGGCGGACAACACAGGTCCTAGGGTACCTATTGAAGCACAGACCAGGCCCAGGGCAAAGTCCATTAATTCCTTTCTTATTATAGTGAGATAATGGCAAAGCTTTGCAAACCCTCATCTAATTTCAATTAGAAGAAAAAAATATTTGCAAAACCTTAGCAGATGATGCACAAAGTCTGCCTGCCTGGTTTCATCCTCTGACTTCGGTCCCTGAGCCACCCCTCGCTTTCTTTTCAAGAGTTACAACAGGTCACCTTTAAAAACTAACACACTTGAAAGCCATTTCCTTTACCTCTTGCCTAGCAACTCCCAAGTTCAGGGTTTCATGTTTCTTCGGCAACAGTTACTGGCTCTGTAAACACCTACAGGCAGAGCATCTCTCAGCGTACCCTGTGCTGTTCCAGATGTTCATCAGAAGAAACAATGGATCCTGAACACTGGCCTTACTGGGTGGAGAGCCCTAGTTCATCTTGAGCAGAACTATGTTAGTTACTGTTTGCTGAGATTGACGGGACAAACAGGCTCATCAGAAGCTTGTGCTAACACCGTCTAAAGGAAAATGCATCCAAGAATAAAAATGGTAGGTTAATTATGTCCTTCCAAAACACTCCGCTTTCCGACACAAGACTCTTCTGAGACCCCAAGTATTTAGAGAGCCATAAAGAAGTGCCATCCTAAGGAGAGTGATAATTAAAGGGATAGCCTTACGCATTTATCTTATAATCTGTGTTAATTTTCAGCAGCAAAGGAGATTATTCTGAATTGGCTAGTGTGTCTGTGTATGTCGCTGCCCTCTGCTGGATAGCATCAAGACTGCTCAGCTGTGTGTCACAGGCTCTATACTGCTCACAGCTAATCAGGATTCTCCTTTAACTTGAGTGGCAAGGGCCTGTGCTTTTGGAGCAGAAGGATCCACGCTGTATTCTCAAAGAAGCTTCAGTGTGAAGCACTGAATGTCTGTGGTGTGCAGCAGAGCGATGGCAAGGAAGCCAGAGGCGTATTATAATAATAGCCACTCTCATTGAGGGGCCATGGAACATTATTACTTTTTTTGCTTTCATTTTATGGCTGCCTTAAAAAGAAAGTATTTAGAATTTGAAAACCACTTCTTCACAGACCTTTGTGGCAGGCTGAATTCTGGACCTAGACTAAAGGACAGTCACCGTCAGCCAGACAGAACGTTGGCCCAGGATCTCCTCCAGGTCGCTGGGGCTCCCCTTTCCCCATCACAGCTGTTATTGTACTGCATGCTCATTTGGGATCGCAGAAAGGACAGTTCCAACTGGCAGATGGACTTCCCCAATACAATAATCACCCCCAGCTTTGAATCATCCCTTCCCTTCAAGCCGACATTAGAAGGGGCCTTGGAAGCTTAGTTGACTCTACTGTGGGCCACCACCGCAAAGTATCTGTGGTAGGTGCTATGACTGCCCCTACTTCCATCTCTCTCACAAACCTCAGAGATACACAGGAGCCATCTCCAAGCAGGTCAACAACAGAGCAGAGCTTTTACTCTAACACTGGTAACCTCCTGCCATATGGAACGTACCAGTTTAGTGTATTTCTGTTTCCAGCCCTTCTGCCACTTTATAATCCAACAAACTAACTGCCCCCTGCTGCCTAGAATTATACTTTCTACCGCTACTAAAAACCAAGCATCTAGGTATCTCCCACCATAAGCAAGGGCTCTAGATTGGGATTTTCTAAACTACTTAGAGTTAGGTTCCCAATTCCTATTGAAAGTCAATGGGAATTAAGGGATTTAGGCACTTGGCATTTTAGAAAATACATCCCCTAAATGTCAAAAATTTTCGTATCAACCCTTGCCGGCTAACCTGGCTCGCTCTGTGGTTTGGCCCACCTGCTTTCCCCTTTGCGAAGTTCCCCCATACCTTTTCCCACACACAGTAGCAAAGTTTACAGGTGGGATCAAGTGCTTTTAAAACAAACAAGAACCTGTGCGTGTGGGTGCAGAGACAGCAACAGGGAAGACACTGTATAGTACCTGCCTGCGTAGCCAGCCACAGGGTGGGTCTCTGTCCTGAACAGGACTAAGTTGTGAAAATGCCAGCTAAAGCTTCCTTCCCAAACTGCTGGCCAGACTTCTTTTAATGCTCTCAGAAGGCAGATTACCTGGAAACGATGCTTCATCAACTTTCCACCCCTCTGACCTCCTCAATATCATCATCTCTGGCATTATCTGCACACTTCTTCATTTCCCATCGGCACAGCCTGGGAAGCTAATCCCTGGTTTAAGCTAAATCTCCACCCTCTTCACCGACGGAGAGGATATGGCCGTAAGCATTTCTCATCGCCGTGGTTACTTCTCTAGCCTATCCCTAATTTCCCACTCTCAATTTTCTCTCTCACACATTTAGCATCCGCATGTAAGCTGGGGCGAGAGGGGGAGGGTGTTTATTCTTTGTTGAGATATTGCCATTTGCTCTTAATTTCTGCCCATTTTTAAAAACTTTCAGAGGCTGCTCAGTTCTTCTGCTGACAGGATTTTTGTGCCTATTCAAGGCTCTCTCTCACTCACTCTCTAATCCTGTTCTTTATGGGTTTGTTTAACCGCACTGGCTGCCAGCATCCCTTTTAAATATTTCATTTGCCTTGGGCTTTTGCTCTCTTTTGGGTTGTTTTCAAGGGGGGAAAGAGGGAAATTAGATGTAGATTGATTTTTTTCCTGAGTTAATTTGGACAATAATCGATTCCAAAGATTTTCCTTCACCTCATCCTGCACTTCTGTGAAGTTGGGGGCTGTGGGCACGCTGCCGAAATGCCACTTTCAGATACAGTGAGAGAAGCATTTCAGTTCTGTTTACACTGTAATCAGCAGGCCTCAGGTGCACACCAACTTCTAGCTTGTTTATCATACCTTGGTTATTTCTGTTGATCAAGAGAGGGGAGAGGAAAAACCCTCCTAAAATGATGGGATGTTCCCCCAACCATGCGAGGCAACAGAACTGTATGTGATCGCCTGGGAACGTTTCCCCTTTAACTGATTCCACTCTAGTTATCCCAGTCAGCATCTGGACAGTTGAGATGTCCTTCCCCTCAGCAGCCTAGGCCTTTCAAATAAGCTTAGTGTATCATCTTTCACATGTCCTGAGCTCTCTTTTTAACATGTCAATCTCCCAGTGTTTTAAGTTATATTTAAAATTAAACCCCTCACCTTTGTATCACGTCATAGAATCATAGACTATTAGGGTTGGAAGAGACCTCAGGAGGTCATCTAGTCCAACCCCTTGCTCAAAGCAGGACCAACCCCCAACTAAATCATCCCAGCCAGTGCTTTGTCAAGCCAGGCCTTAAAAACCTCTAAGGATGGAGGTTCCACCACTTCCCTAGGGAACGCATTCCAGTGCTTCACCGCCCTCCTAGGGAAACAGTGTTTCCTAATATCCAACCTAGACCTCCCCCATGGCAACTTGAGACCGTTGCTCCTTGTTCCGTCATCTGCCACCACTGAGACCACCTGAGATCCATCCTCTTTGGAACCTCCTTTCAGGTAGTTGAAGGCTGCTATCAAATCCCCCTCATTCTTCTCTTCCGCAGACTAAATAACCCCAGTTCCCTCAGCCTCTCCTCATAAGTCATGTGCCCCAGCCCCCTAATCATTTTCGTTGCCCTCTGCTGGACTCTCTTCAATTTGTCCATATCCCTTCTGTAGTGGGGGGACCAAGTCAGATCCAAGTATAGTAACATTAATTTACACATCCACCCTCCATCTCTCCAAAACTCAACCCTCTCCCACCAAAAAATGCTACATACCAACCACTTGACTTAGCTGAGCTTTATTATAATTAGAAAGGCAGAATGATCCAGCAGTTAGGGCACTAGCTTTGGACTTGGCTGTGCCACTGTAAGGTCTACCGTGGAGCCGCTCTCCCATCGGCATAATTCAACCACCTCCAATGAGTGGCAGTAACTATGTCAGCAGGAGAGCATCTCCCGCTGACATAGCACTGTCCACACCGGGGTTTTTGTCGGTGAAACTTATGTCGTTTGGGGCTGTGTGTTTTTTCACACCCCCAACTGACAAAAGCGCCAGTGTAGACATAGCCTTAGTGTCTCTGTGCCTCAGTTCCCCGCCTGTACAATGAGAAGGGAACTTCACAACATCTCAGTGAGGTTGTGAAGATAAATATGTTATAGATTGCGAGCGGCTCAGCTATTACAGTGATGGGGCCACATAAATACTCGAGAGAGACAGCCAGATTATCCCTGTTCTTTATGACAGTGGTTACAGAATGAACACCTGCTGAGCACAGACAGAAATGGAGGAAAATGCACAACAGGTCCTCAAGCCCTGAATTGCTTAAGAGAAGTACATAAGATTAGCTGTCAAATACAACTGGGATAGGCACACAGGCCATTCTAGACTAGGATACTGGTCAATCTAGGTTTGTCATTTTACCTCCAGCAGGAACCAACAGCTGACACTTCCATAACAAAAGTGATGAAGACGTGAAACCAATGTTATTGGGACAAATATCTCTAGAAGCAGTTAACAGTCACTGCTGATCTACTTACCTCAGTATTAAGTTTAATTTGGTGAACCCAACAGATGCCTTTGAACTGGATGAGCCATTTACAGGCAGCAGTATCTTAGGTAGCTACAGGGTGCTCATCAGAGTAGTATCTCAGCAAGTCTGGTGTTTAGGAGACTGACAGGATCTCACCCGAGTTCAGGCAGTCTTCCCTTTGTCTGGTAAAGCAGCTGTGGGTAGGGCTGTCAAGCAGGCTATGGGAGGGTGGCAACGATAGTTCAGGCACATACTCCTGCAGGGTTTTGCTGTGTTTGGGAAGAGTTAAAATAGCCTCACAGAGTAGCAGAAAGAGTGTCTGGGGAGAAGCAGCAGCTGCAGGAACGCTGCTGGACTGGTGAGCTTTAATACAGTGGGGTGTTACGTCTCCGTAAGCTTCACCTTGCTTTTACCATCTCATAGCCCTGTTCAAGAACATACATATTTCTCATCCAGTCAGACTAAAGGACACAGTATCCGTGGCCTGCGTGGCTGCATTAGTTTGCTTCTCTCCCACTTTGATTTCTGGTTTTTACTGGCCCCTTGGTGGCTGGGACCCTTCATGAGCAAGCAGGAGACAAAAGCGAAGTGTAACGTGCCACACGATGGAGTTGGAGAGATGTAAATGCGGACATATGTTGCTCAGTTTGTCTCACCAGGAATTCACACACACAGACGTGCAAATGCTCAGCACAGAACACAGAGGCATTGTCATCACCTACCTGTTCTACTGTGGAGCTTGTGACTCAGGTCGCCACCCCTGACCGGGGAGCTGGAGGTTTTGGACAGTTTATTTGCTGACACCCTGTACATCACGCCTCCTATACAGCAAAAGCCTTTGTTCCTCCAACTCGGTTGCAGCTGCTGGGATTTGCCGCCTAGGGTTGACTGGCGCATTTGGTTTAATACCAGAGATCTGCAAAGACAATGAAATGCCACAAATGGGAGAAGAGGTGAGCTTTGCATCCATAAAGCTATCCAGTGAAGCTTCACTTTGCTTCAGATTTCATGGACAAACCTACAGCTGCAGGGAGTCTTCTGGGGATAGGATCCAGCCCCACCTATGGCCACTTGCTGTGCGAGCTGGATCCTTCCTGCTCATGCTCCGTACTACCATAATGATGGAGAGCTCTAAGTAACTAGAGAAATCAGGGGCTCTCTTCTCCTGCTGTTTCACAGCCCAAGCTGGAGGAAAATCATAGATTCCCCCACTCCTATTGTTTAACATCTATTGACTACTTCTTTTAAGGCCCTTCCGCTCCTCAGCTCAGGACACAGTACACCTTCATTCCCTCTTCCCTACAGGCCTGAGCAGCCCCGTCCTCCCCAAGGTGGAGTAGAAGGTTGGGGGAAGTGCTGCTGGGAGGAGAACTCTGGGTCTTGAAGCTGGCTGAGGGGGGCTAGGGGACATCAAATGGCTTCCCAGGGCACCTTGGATTTGGTTGACCCAGCCCTGCTCACTAGCCCTAAATATTGCTGACTGATACCGTGGACCTCCAACGCTGAACCCAAAGAACAGCTAAAACCTGGGCTGTATACATGGCTATTAGTGCATGACAGCATATAGCACAAGGAGGTTTCTGTGTGCCTTCTAAATATAGAGCCGACTTCACTGCTACCAAAATACATACATGTGGACACAGCCATCCCAGTGAAACTGGGCACAGGAGCACTCGGCTGCCCAGTAGTTTGGAACATCCTGTCCCTAGCCCTGGCTCATGGAAGATCCATAGCTGCCAAGGGCAGAAAAACCAAGCTCAATGGTTCATTTAAAGCCAGAATTTGGCTCTCTCTGAGGAGCCCCCTTTTCCCAGGTTGTCCCTGTTTTGCACCAATGCCGGAGAGGATGCCCTCTCTGCAGAATCTTCCCAAGAAAGGATGTCCTTCCTAGCCAGATGGAAGGTTGGGGCAGCCCAGACGGGGCTGGCAGCCCAAGACCCAACTGCAATCATAAGTAGCTAGCAACAGACGTAGGCCTGGAATTCCACAGTCAGGTGGGACAAACAGCATCCGGACTGTGCCCCACTACTGCAGCTGAACAGAGTCTGTCCAAACTTACTGGAGCCCTAAAGCTGTAGGAAAGTGATCCACAAACTGTGGCCCTTCAGTACCTCTTTAGGGCCTTACATGTGGTTCTTGTGGGAGGGATGAGAATGGAGTGATACCCCTTACTTCCCAGCAGTCAATGGGACAAAGGTGTAGCACAATCACATGGCCCTGGTGCTTTTAGGACACTGGAGTATGATTAATCTAAGGCCTGTTGACAGCTGCATGAGATGAACAGCAGCTGATAAAGGCTGTAAACTAACACCTTAGTACCAACTCTACCCTCCACGTGCTCATTCACTGCAGGAAACCCTTCCAGCTGACAGACTGACTTTTCCTATGTAATGGCAGCTTGCATTCAATCTGTGTAAAGCCGTGTGCCTCATTTTTGTACATATCTGTTATGCATACAGAGCTGTTGTGGCCAAATCAAATCCACTCAAATATCAAGTCCTCTTAACCATTTACCACTAATCCAAACAGTAATTTGTTTATGCAAATTACAGCTCTAATTTTGTATTAGTAAAATTTATGCTCATAATGCTATTAACAGAACGTACATAAACCACGCATTACTGAAGAATATCTGTAAATTAAGGCCTGGCATCCCATCAGCAGAACGCAAACCCTGGGAGCACTACCTTTAAATGAAGATGTGCAAAGAAAGAGAGAATTGTAAAATGTAATAGTTACATTTATTAGTGCTTAGTTTGACAGTCTATTCATTTAATATGGCTGTTGCCATTGGCTACCAACCGTACATATCTGCTTGCAAGTTTCCACAGATGCAGGGCAGGAGAAACCTTAGAATGAATGGTTATGCTGCGGTATTCTGCAATCGGATTCTTTGGCAAGCCCTTCAATGTGCCTTTGGGATTTGCGCACCTTATTAAAGGTCTAAAAATCTGTGTTTATAGCAAGGGGACTGACATGAAATGGAGAAAGAAACTTCCCTGTCATTCTTGTACAGTGAAGTTAGCATTTCTAATGGAGCTACAAACAGCACAAGCCCAGTGGTGGGATCTCTGACTGAACAGACAGATGTGCGTGGATCGGATCGCAATGCAGAATGAAAGAGTTGCACCTGATTTCCTCCTGCATTCTCTCCACGGAGCCTCTCACCTCTGCTGTCCTAATGTGCAAATCTGTGACGTAGTGAGGACAGCGGCCCAGTGGTCAGAGCAGTAGCCTGAGAGTTGGGAAAGCTGGGTTCAAGACCCTGCTCTACCACAGACGTGCTGTGTGACCTTGGACAAGTCACAATCATTTTTTGCCTCAGTTCCCTGTGTGTAAAATGGGGATAAATGCGCTTCCCCACCCTACAGTGGTGTTGTGAAGATAGATGCAGTAAGATGATGAGGCACTCCATTACTATGGTAAAGGGGGCGATTTACGTACCCCCTATAATAAGCCTGACTATACTACGTCACGGCCTAGTGACCAGCCTGCAGATGGGAAACAACCCCTATCTTCTGCATTTCAGAGGTTTGTCAGCTTGGTTCCTACCAGTTTTCTTGGCTCATCCAAACCAAAAATCACGGTGAAAGTAGTTTTCTCTCTAGAGAGATCTAGTTCCACTGGTCTGTGGGGAACAGGATTCTTTAGAGATCAGAGGTGCTTGGTGTGCATAATGTTTGGTTCTTAGGAAACCTCTCTGACATCACAAGGAGATCCACGCAGAGCCTTAAATTCACAAGGCCTGGCAGGAGTGAACCTCATCTCTGAGCTACACTACACTGCAACGTGTGCTAGGTAGCACTCTCCTGGTGGGCCATTTGGAAGCGTCAGCCAGTGCAGGATGGACCTACCCTCCTTTTAGGCAGGGGAGACAGGACACAGCATATTAATCGCATGTTAATCCCATGCGCTTCCTGGTGTAATTCAAGACCTTGATCAGCCTCTAAAAGGCACATAGTGCCTGTCTCAGGCACCACCTCTCCTCCCCCTGAATCCCATCATTGCAGGGGTAAATAGCCAAGGCTTTGTTGGTTGGTTCCCAGAGTGGAATTCCAAGGACCTGCGGTAAAGGCCTCCCAGTGGCGGGGTTTCAGCTGTCGAATTCACTCACAGCACAGACATATCAGAGCCAGAGATTGATCTTCAAGGCGCATCTATTTGTGTGGGCCCTAGCAAAATTATGAGTATTAGCATCCCCTGGAAATTAGTCTCCCGGCTGGTTAGCTCCTTGGTCTGGTCTAAGGTAACTGAACTAGATGCTGTGAGAGGATGCACTGAGTTCTAGTGTACATACATTAAGAATGGACCCTGATACCTTAGCGGTGGACACCTTATTACGTTAACACAAATAGTACAATAGGCTAAACACACAATAAAAAGTTTCCATAATCATAAAGCATTATCAACACTCCCTGGGCAAGAGAGACCATCTGAACTACACCCCTCCACTATCCTTCACTCTAACAGCTCCATATTTTAACCTGGAGAGACGCATTGTCAAGTGGGTCTACATGCTAGTCATTCTTACGTTCCCATTTTGCGTTAGTCTTGAGCTGTGGACCACAGCCTCTGACAGATTTGTATTCATTTATAGACTGCAGGGGCTCAGAATAAAAAAAAACACACACATTTTGAGTCATGGCATCTCCATTACATCTCCACTTTCGCTGCCTACTTTCCACATCCAGGAAATATTAAAGATAACCATGTTGCACAAAATGAAATGAGTTCAGAGCCAGATACTATTTGTACAGCATTTGAAGCTTGTGTACTAACTTCCTCACTGCAAAACCACAGGTTCTTTGAAGTCACACACCTTCTGCATGGGGCACTGGAAACTCAAAGTTAAAGTGAGTTTGAATTTACAGGGGAAGGGTGATTTGGGGGCTAAAGGATTGAAAGGGGTATGTAGGGTCTGTTCCTGTTCCTGCCCCAAACTATGTGACCCTGCAGACATCATTTAAACTCTGTGCCTCAGTTTCCCTCATCTGTACCAACAAGAAGGCTGAGTGGCTAAATGTTGTAATGCTTGTAAAGCGCTTTGAGATCCTTCTATGAAAAGCACAACAGATGCTCAAAGCATCTCTCATGTACCTATAAAAACACACACCTTCAAAGAGCACAAGCCTCTTTCAGAGCTACACAATGGCTTGCATAGACAGGCCTGTACTTAACATGTCAATTACTCTGTTGTACTTTGAGGGCTCTTTGCTTCTATTTGCATTAGATTGCAGGGTTTTACTAGGAAGATCCTTAATACAGACACCTGCATTCAGTATTGTTCTAAATACAGAGACTCCGTAAACCCTTCTTTGGAAAGCATGCCTGGAGAAGGCCTCATTAAAGCTATCCACCCTAAGGTGGTTGGTGCAGTTAGTTTCCTTTAAATAAAGTATGTTAGGTAAAAGGTAAATGCTGCATAGTTTCACTAGCCGTGACAGTTGTAATATGCTACAGCTGTGATTAAAACTAACCATTACAGACGAACAGCTTTTTAACAGAACTTGGCGTTACTTCCACCTGAACTAAAACCAAACTCAAGTGTAAAAACTAATCAAACATAGGACCCTTCAAGTGAGCAAATATTGTTTGAAAGTACTTAAGCTGCTTTCCCACAACTTAATTGGAAGTCAGGTACAATAGCAAAGATCCTAACAAGAAAATTCCACCCAAGAGATCTGCCTACAAGAAACTAAGAACTACACATACTTGACACTATAAAAGGAATTAAGTGACTGTATGTCGTTAGAAACAGAGTATTTGCTTGCTCAGAGAGACAGGGATGTATCCATAATCCCTATATACAAGCAGCATGGTGGGAATGGTTAGTGATATGGGATTTATTTACTTCAATTTCTACATATAAAACATCGAAGAATGCCTATAAAACATCAAAAAGAAAAGGAGGACTTGTGGCACCTTAGAGACTAACCAATTTATTAGAGCATAAGCTTTCGTGAGCTACAGCTCACTTCTTCAGATGCAAAGAAGTGAGCTGTAGCTCACGAAAGCTTATGCTCTAATAAATTGGTTAGTCTCTAAGGTGCCACAAGTCCTCCTTTTCTTTTTGCGAATACAGACTAACACGGCTGTTACTCTGAAACCTATAAAACATCACTGATCGAGACACAAGGCCTGGCTATTACAAAATTACTCCAATACAGGAACTTCCAATATTTTATTTTAGTCTCTGGTAGGAGAAAAAACCCCACATGCTCATTTAAATTTCCATCTCCGGCTTGCCAGCAGAGATGCACGGAATTCAGTGAAGCTGATGCAGTGCTCAGGGCATACAGACGCTGCTGTGTTAATATCTTACATCTATCATGTTGCAAAGCACACTAAGAGAAGCTTGCTTAAAGGAACGCTTATTTTTCTCCCCCTGTGTTAGCAGCAAATTGTGTGTATGCAAACTGCTGAAGTGAAAGCTGTCCCTGTCAAGACACTAGGTAATTCTCACTGAAAAAAATGTACATAAGCCAAGCCACTTCCTGCGAGTTGGAACTGAATGCTGAAAGCGTATTAATCTCAGTGGCCTCCGTCTTTCTTTTCTGACAAGTAACTTAGTTAATTTAGCAGATCAGCGATCACTGAACTGTGTTGTACACTGCTTGGTGTCTGAAAAACTAACATCCACTTACACACAGTACAAAATGGGTGAGTCAGAGAGAACTACAGGGGAACAGAGTCCTGGCTACACTGGGAGTAAAATCCTTTTACCCCCAAAACATTCATTCAAGTCAGGAAAAAAAGAAGTGTTTATACCTCATCTGTATTTGGAAGATAAACATCCTAAACACAAAGCCAAGAGCTGCAGCACTTCCGTCTGCATGGTAATGTGCACACAGCGATCCGTTTGTGTTTAAAGCACTTTTAGCCCATCAGTTCAATTCTCTAGAATAAATGCAGCCTCAGTGACAAGAGCATGATTTCGGTCCCCTACTTGGCCCTATTCACACAGGCTGGCTAAGCTCCGTTTAAGTGGAGCTCATTTAAAACTGGGTTAAGTGACAGTTTTAGGGCCTTTGCAGACCGAAGGGCTTGCGCTCAATGCAGTTCAAACCATGATATTAACAACGAGTCCAAGCCCAGTTGCTGCTCCCAGAGTTCCAGCAGCTTCCCTGAATATTCTGGACAATGATTTTCTCTTTATCACAGAGTTACAAGCTATTAAATGTTTACAAACTACTATGGTCCCTGTTCAAGAGACACCATTTGCCCAATAGTTACCACTCCATGAAAAACAGCACAGGTTTCCCTTGTATCTGAGCAGAGAATAAACTGTACAGTACCTGCTGGCAAATACTAACTCTTTCATAACAACCACTGCAGTTTATAAATATTTAATTCTTTATAAAGAGAAAGCAGTAGTCAGCACCCAGAACATCCGAGGGAACCAGGCTAGCATCTTGGGAGCAACAACCCTACTTAAATGCTATGGATAGTGTCACAGTTTGGAGAGTTCCTCAGTCTGGTTTGCCTTTCTTAACTAGCAGGCAGAGGTTGGAATGTAAGCTTCGGAACCACTGACAGGCCATCTAAGGTGTCTTCCCCCAGTTGGAGATGTTCCACCACAATGACATCTGGAGGGCTTCTGAAGAGAACACCAGGCCAAAGACAATCACACATCACATGAGACATCCCAGAACAGGATAACAGCACTGTTCCTCGTTCTGCCTTCAGAACCACTAGCTAGATTGCTGGAATCTTGGGAAAAAATTGAACAAATTTGAAAGGATGAAGGCTCGGTATGTTTAAGGAGAACTACACAGGCAGACCATGAGCTTGCATTGTTCCCCTTGTGGGACTGAGGCCTAAGTGTGGGGCCCATTCAAATTCAGCTAGGAGAAAATCTCTGGGACTGGTAGCTGGGCATGTCTGATTCTGCTGGGGTTGAGAGATCCTGGAATTGACTAAACTTCATAGCCAATGGACCAAATAATATTTCAAAGTGGTACAGGAATCTTTATCTTTCTTCTTAGATTAGAGACTCAGAGCTACACTTAGAGTGGGGTGGGAGTGGCACAGTAACAGATAGGCCAGACAGAGAGGCCTTTATACTGCAATCTTAGCTCCTCCATTTCGGAATATAACATGGTCCTCCCAAGTGCCTAGCAGTGAAATCTCAGCAGCACTCCGAACACACAAACACACACACGTACATGCTGTGTTTGCATACCCACAGATTGTGCTACCAACGTGGGTGACACACATCTGAAGACTGTGGGGACAACATACACACAGTCAAAGTCTAACCTGAGGGCATGACAGTGTTGTTGGTGCAGGGAAGCTTTGTGCCACAGCGGTGACTGATGGAATTATCTCTGCCTTTGTTCCCATTCTCTCTGTGCCAGGAAGACTCTGAATAGTGACTTCTCTGAACACAGCTTCCACCTCTTCCCTATGCCCACAGCCCCAGGACCCTAGGAAGACCGGGTCACCTACCAGCTAGGGCTTACGACCTGAAAAATGTTTATTTCTAGAAAAGTCAAAGTTAATGGGGGGAAAAACTCCTAAATGGAGTTGTAATCTGCTCCAATAACCTTTAGAGCTGTTTCCCCCGCTGGAGACAGAAAGACTGAGGGAAAGGCGCCAGGAAGTTACATTACTGCTTCAGCAGTTTTATTATCAGTCTTCACCCTGCTTGCAAAAGATACAGTCCAGACTGGTGCAGGGAATGCTACAGAATACCTACTGTACATGGAGATGGGGGTGGGAGAGCAGAAGACTGAATACATTCTCTGCCTGAATTCACCTTACTGTACATAGAGTACTAGGCATGGGAACCCTGATAACCTACGGTTACACTAAAGATGTCAGGAGTTATTTTTAATTTCTGCATTTCACGCTGCACAAGGAGGTTAATTCCTTTGCCTTTCACCTTCAGGAATCCTAGGTTTCCATTTGGCTTGGGGTACCAGTCAAATGAGTCTGGAGGATTCAATCTAGTCTCTAGTGGACACATGTCTGCAACAGAATTTTACACCATCAGGTCTTTTCTTAAGCAGAGGGCTGTCCAAGATCACAGGTTCATCTGCAAGGAGGCCTGAATCTCGCTGTGAGAGATTGGAATGGGAAGCTCAGACACTGCCTACCTATGCTCAGCTCTGGCCCCAACTATCTTATTCTCAGGTGGCATAAGATATCCAGAAATTGACTGGAAAAGATCCATTATGCACCATGCACCAGAGACGAGAGAGAATAATTATGTGAATTTGCTGAGCACATATAAGTCATTCCCATATAGAAGGAAGAGGGTGTTGCCTAGAACTTAATTGTCCCAATCATGCCTTTATAAAAGCCGTCTTCCCTTCCTAAAGTAGGCTCTACAGATTTAAACTGGATTCATTGGTCTTCCAAATGGGTATCTAGCTCTGGCAGTAATATTCAGCTTGTCTCTCATCCACCTGCTTAAAGTGACATTTGCTGCACCGGCTAAAAGTCTGAGCAAAAGGCAAAGACAGGGGCAGCACGGGGTGAGCGGGGGCGTGAAGGAAGGAGGACACATCTAAAGAAGCGCAGGGTGCCTCTAAAAACAGCGTGTAGCTTTTAATTCGCAGCAGTGTCACAGCACTCTACTCAATTGTTACCCTAATGGAAAGAATGGCCTTTGGAAACTAACTGTATTGAGAAGAGAGGATAAAATTAATGAGATAATAGCTGGGCCAAGGACCTGAAGAATACACCGGCCCTCAACATGAGGGGCTCGTAATTCCTTTTCTACAACACAAGCCCTCAGATCTAAAGACTTTTCCCATCCGTCCAGCAGGCCTTCTCCGGCAGGAAATTTCATTAACGCTGGAAAATAGGAAAGGTATTAAGCGTGGATAATGAAGGCCAGAGAAGGAACAGTGCCTTAAGATAGTCTTCTTTCTAGCCTTTGTAATGGGAGGCATGAACTTTCCCTTCAAATCCATTTCTAATCCATTTGAAATACTACAGCAAATTATCTTCCCTTCAGCCCGAAAGCGGCCAGCCAATTTACTCCGAATAGAAGTGACAATGCAACAGAATTTATCGCCATAACCTTGACTACACAAGGTTGAGGGTTGCCTTTCCCCCACTCCTGTTTGGGGGAGGATGGCGGGGGGGGAGAGAAATACAATTTTAAATGAAAAAAGGTGGTAGAGGAACACTACAAAAATATATGTTTAAAAACAGTGTAGCAGCTGTCAAAGATCAGCTGCCAATAGCTGTGAGAGGTTCAAAAGCAGAATCCCATACTCTGTGTTAACAATAGTCAGAGCCCAAGCCTTGCTCTAGGAAAAGATTTGATTCCTTGAGAGTTAGGCAATGATTGTGTCTGGGTTTTCCCCATTAAATCCACTGACTACTCAACAGTAATAACTTCACTAGCGACCTGAGATTTTACTCTGTCCGATCATAAATCACACACTTGGCCAAGTTTCATTTTCTTTCTTCCATTTTCTCTACTTAAAACACTTAAGAGTCTGTGTTTTTCCTCTTGTTTTCTGTAAGATTGAATTCTTGCAAATATACTTTCTCTGCCAACAGACCAGAAAAATCCAGGTGTCAGTCCGGGCTAGCAGGAAAGCAAAGGACTCAGCAAGACAATGCAGCATTAAGCAGCACTAAAGTCTGGTCAGCTAATCAGATTGCTTGGCTCAATGAACCGTCCAAACTATTTACTCGCAAACAAAACAAACTTGGTTGAAAAGAGCTAAGGCTGGACCCAAAAAATAATGTTAAACTTTCTTTACAAAAATCCTCCTCCTTAAAAAACGTTTCCAAATATCTGATCAGACGAGGGATATGGCCTTTTCCTCACAGCCATACTCCGCTGCCCACCACTACTACTTTTTTTTTGTAAAACAGTTCTTCGTTTGGGAAATTCCTAGGTTTTTTCAACGAACATCACCAATTAAATTAGGTTGGTGTGTAAGTTGCATATGAAAGGAATCTTGCTCCAACAAACCTTACAAGGTCCATTCAGAGCAGAGCTTCCCTGCCACAGACACCTCCCCGTAAGGCCCTCCCATCTATGCTCTATATACAATCCCACAATTGAGGAAGAAGGCTGTGCTGGTTAACAAAATGATCTGGTTTATAGTGGGAGTGAAGGCAGCTATTAAAAAAATAAATCAATAAAAACAACAAATGGAAGTTAGGGGAAGCTGATATATCAGAATACAAGTCAGACGCTAGGAATTGTAGGAAGTTGATAAGGGAAGCCAAGGAACCCAAGGAGAACTCTATGGCCAGCAGAGTTAAGGATAATAAAAAGGAATTTTTAAAAACATATTAGGAACAAAAAGAATCCTGACAACAGTACTGGCCCATTACTAGATGGAAATGGTAGAATTATCAATAATAACGCAGAAAAGGTAGACGTGTTCAATAAATATTTTTGTTCTGTATCTGAGGAAAAAAAACAGATGATATGGTCTCACTATATGGTGATGACAGCTCTTCCCATTCTACTAGTATCTCAGAAGAACGTTAAACAGAATTACTAAAGTCAGACATTTTAAAATCAGCATGTTGAGATAGCCAGCTTTTTTAAAACTCTTGGATGCAAGCTGAGGATCTCACTGGACCATTAATGTTGATTTTCAATAGGTCTTGGAGCACTGCAGCAGTTCTAGAAGACTGGAAAAAAGCTAATGATGTGCCAATTTTTAAAAAGCGTAAATGGGATGACCCAGGCAATTATAGGCCTGTCAGCCTGACATCCATCCCAGGCAAGATAATGGAACGGTTGATACAGGACTTGATTAATAAAGAATTAAAGGAGAGTAATGTTCCTAATGTACATCAACATGGGTTTATGGAAAATAGATCCTATCAAACTAACTTGATATCTTTTTTTGATGAGATGAGATTAAAAGTTTGGTTGGTAAAGGTAACAGTATTGATGTAACGTACTTAGACTTCTGTAAGACATTTGACCTGGTACCACACAACATTTTGATTAAAAAAACTAGAATGATATAAAATGATACAGCACACATTAAATGGATTCAAAACTGGCTAAGTGATAGGTCTCAAAAACGTAATTGTAAATGGGGAATCATCATCAAGCTGGTGTGTTTTCACAGGAATTGATTCTTGGTCCTATGCTATTTAACATTTTTACGAGTGACCAGGTAGAAAACATAAAATCATCACTGATAAGGTTTGCAGATGACACCAAGGCGGAGAGTGATAAATAATGAAGAAGGACAAGTCACTGATTCAGAGATCTGGATCGCTTGGCAAACTGGGTGCAAGCAAAAAATACGCATTTTAATATGGCTAAATGTACACGTATACATCTAGGAACAAAGAATGTAGGCCATACTTACAGGATAAAGGACTCTATCCTGGGAAGCAGTGACTCTGAAAAAGATTTGGAGGTCATGGTGGATAATGAGCTGAACATGAGCTCCCAGTGTGACACTGTAGCCAAAAGAGCTAAGGCATAAACAGAGGAATCTCAAGTAAGAGCAGAGAGGTTATTTCACTTCTGAATTTGGCACTGGTGTGACTGCTGATATAATATTTTGTTCAGTTCTGGTGCCCACAATTCAAAAAGGATGCTGATAAACTGGAGAGGGTTCAGAGAAGAGCCATGAGGAAGATTAAAGGATTAGAAAACCTGCCTTATAGTGATAGACTTAAGGAGCTCAATCTATTTAGCTTCACAAAGAGACAATTAAGGGGTGACTTGATCATAGTCTGCTAGTATTTACATGGGAAACAAATACTTAATAATGGGTTCTTCAGGCTAGCAAAGAAAGGTCTAACATGATCCATTGGCTGGAAGTTGAAGCTAGAGAAATTCAGATGGAAAATAAGGTGCAAGTAATGAACCACTGGAACAATTTACCAAGGGTTGTGGTAGATCCTCCATCCCTGGCAATTTTTAAGTCAAGCATGGATATTTTCTGAAAGATCTGCTTTAGGAATTATTTGGGGCAGTGCTATGGTTGGTGTTATTCAGGAGGTGTGATTAAGTCACGACAATGGTCCCTTCTGGCCTTAGAATCTATGAATTTCCTCCCCAACCAACCAACCAACACTGAATTCAGCTCTTCCTCTAGCCCTCTACTGCTTCAGGCTGCATGTACACAAAGGCCTCATGACAGAACCAGAAGCTGACATTCACTCTCTGTATGACTCTTATGGGTCCCCTCTTAGGGTACGGAGGAGTACAAGCACCAAGGAGGTTTCAGAGTAACAGCCGTGTTCGTCTGTATTCGCAAAAAGAAAAGGAGTACTTGTGGCACCTTAAAGACTAACCAATTTATTTGAGCATAAGCTTTCATGAGCTACAGCTCACTTCATCGGATGCATACTGTGGAAAATACAGAAGATGTTTTTATACACACAAACCATGAAAAAATGGGTGTTTACCACTACAAAAGGTTTTCTCTCCCCCCACCCCACTCTCCTGCTGGTAATAGCTTATCTAAAGTGATCACTCTCCTTACAATGTGTATGATAATCAAGGTGGGCCATTTCCAGCACAAATCCAGGGTTTAACAAGAACATCTGAGGAACAGGGGAGGGGAGGGGGGTAGGAAAAAACAAGGGGAAATAGGTTACCTTGCATAATGACTTTGCCACTCCCAGTCTCTATTCAAGCCTTAGTTAATTGTATCCAATTTGCAAATGAATTCCAATTCAACAGTCTCTTGCTAGAGTCTGGTTTTGAAGTTTTTCTGTTGTAATATCGTAACTTTCATGTCTGTAATCGTGTGACCAGAAAGATCGAAGTGTTCTCCGAGTGGTTTATGAATGTTATAATTCTTGACATCTGATTTGTGTCCATTTATTCTTTTACGTAGAGACTGTCCAGTTTGACCAATGTACATGGCAGAGGGGCATTGCTGGCACATGATGGCATATATCACATTGGTAGATGTGCAGGTGAGCGAGCCTCTGATAGTGTGGCTGATGTTATTAGGCCCTGTGATGGTGTCCCCTGAATAGATATGTGGGCACAGTTGGCAACGGGCTTTGTTGCAAGGATAGGTTCCTGGGTTAGTGGTTCTGTTGTGTGGTATGTGGTTGCTGGTGAGTATTTGCTTCAGGTTGGGGGGCTGTCTGTAGGCAAGGACTGGCCTGTCTCCCAAGATTTGTGAGAGTATTGGGTCATCCTTCAGGATAGGTTGTAGATCCTTAATAATGTGTTGGAGGGGTTTTAGTTGGGGGCTGAAGGTGACGGCTAGTGGCGTTCTGTTATTTTCTTTGTTAGGCCTGTCCTGTAGTAGGTGACTTCTGGGAACTCTTCTGGCTCTATCAATCTGTTTCTTCACTTCCGCAGGTGGGTACTGTAGTTGTAAGAATGCTTGATAGAGATCTTGTAGGTGTTTGTCTCTGTCTGAGGGGTTGGAGCAAATGCAGTTGTATCATACAGCTTGGCTGTAGACAATGGATCATGTGGTGTGGTCTGGGTGAAAGCCGGAGGCATGTAGGTAGGAATAGCAGTCAGTAGGTTTCCGGTATAGGATGGTGTTTATGTGACCATCGTTTATTAGCACTGTAGTGTCCAGGAAGTGGATCTCTTGTGTGGACTGGACCAGGCTGAGGTTGATAGTGGGATGGAAATTGTTGAAGTCATGGTGGAATTCCTCAAGGGCTTCTTTTCCATGGGTCCAGATGATGAAGATGTCATCAGTATAGTGCAAGTAGAGTAGGGGCGTTAGGGGACGAGAGCTGAGGAAGCGTTGTTCTAAGTCAGCCATAAAAATGTTGGCATACTGTGGGGCCAAGCGGGTACCCATAGCAGTGCCGCTGATCTGAAGGTATACATTGTTCCCAAATGTAAAATAGTTATGGGTAAGGACAAAGTCACAAAGTTCAGCCACCAGGTTAGCCGTGACATTATCGGGGATAGCGTTCTTGATGGCTTGTAGTCCATCTTTGTGTGGAATGTTGGTGTAGAGGGCTTCTACATCCATAGTGGCCAGGATGGTGTTATCAGGAAGATCACCGATGGATTGTAGTTTCCTCAGGAAGTCAGTGGCGTCTTGAAGGTAGCTGGGAGTGCTGGTAGTGTAGGGCCTGAGGAGGGAGTCTACATAGCCAGACAATCCTGCTGTCAGGGTGCCAATGCCTGAGATGATGGGGCGCCCAGGATTTCCAGGTTTATGGATCTTGGGTAGTAGACAGAATATCCCAGGTCAGGGTTCCAGTGGTGTGTCTGTGCGGATTTGATCTTGTGCTTTTTCAGGGAGTTTCTTGAGCAAATGCTGTAGTTTCTTTTGGTAACTCTCAGTGGGATCATAGGGTAATGGCTTATAGAAAGTGGTGTCGGAGAGCTGCCGAGCAGCCTCTTGTTCATATTCCAAACTATTCATGATGACAACAGCACCTCCTTTGTCAGCCTTTTTGATTATGATGTCAGAGTTGTTTCTGAGGCTGTGGATGGCGTTGTGTTCTGCACAGCTGAAGTTGTGGGGCAAGTGATGCTGCTTTTTCACAATTTCAGCCTGTGCACGTCGGCAGAAGCACTCTATGTAGAAGTCCAGTCTGCTGTCTCGACCTTCAGGAGGAGTCCACCTAGAATCCTCCTTTTTGTAGTGTTGGTCGGGAGGTCTCTGTGGATTAGTATGTTGTTCAGAGGTGTGCTGGAAATATTCCTTGAGTCGGAGGAAGGTGAATTATTTAGGGATGGTCCTTTGACTATAACTAGGGGTACTGTATTAAATTAAGATGGGGAAATCAGAACAAACAACAGGAAAAACTTCCTCAGAGTGAGAGTGATCAGACTGTGCAACAGTCTCCCAAGGGAAGGGGTGAAAGCTGCAGTGTGTTCGAGGCACCCAAAACTAGAGCGGAAAATGCACCTAGAGCTGTACAGTCGAGAACAAACCTGCTGCAGACCCTGGAGATGGGCTAGCTGATACCTAGCTAGTTTCCTTTCACCTCTCACATCTACAAGCATGGTAAGGCAACTGGTGTGAAGCAGTAGAGGATTCCCAGACAGGGCTTGGTCTCCACGAGGGACCTTGCAGAGAGAACGCTGTAGGCCTGCAATGCCAAGTTCCCTGTGCAGGGAGGAGAGGGAAGTCTGAAAGCAGGAGAGGAGAAGATTTCAGTGACTGGGGAGCACAGTAAAGAGATGGAGAGATGGCGGCTTAGAGAGGAAGAATGCTTCTAGGCTCTGAGAACAAGAGGTTTTGGGGCAGGGACACTGACGTTTTGGTGGGGACCCCCGACTAGCAGCCCTCAGTGTTTGGGAGATCTAGGCTTTATTTTTGCCATAAAACACCTGTGATCTCAGTGGGCACCCTTACTGGCAGTGCCAGTATGGAGGCCAAGGACTGAACGGGCCACACTTCCCAAACTCCCTTCTCACCCTTACGGTTGGTTTCCCCCAACAGAGGCTACTGAAGCAGCATGTGGGGAGCCAGCACCACTGCTGCCCAGGTTGATTCCACTCTGGGGGGGTTCGCCTTCATGGCTGTCAATCTGGCACCTGTCCCCAGCACACAATTCCTTTTGGAAAAGAGAAGAGCAGAGCTCCTGGGGAGGGTAGTCCCTAAAAGCCCTCCCATAGGAGCGCTGGCTGCTTTCTTGTTAACCACACGTAGCCTCACAGGGATTGGAAAGGGAGCTCTTTTTAGAGCGTAAATGGCTCAGAAGGCTCACAGCCCCTCACCAAATCCCCTTGGCTGCTGCATAACAGGGTAAGTCTATTCAGCAGCTGTCTGTGGAGCAAACCAGCATTTCAACAGGAAGTTTTCCCTCGATGGCCATTTGACTAACGACTGGTTTTTTTCCTGAAGACTCCGCAACAGACGCTTTACTCACCCACATTACCAAAGCAGACTTGTACCCTTTTCTGTAAGGCCCTCAGCTTCAAGCCTCTTTCTGGCAGAGACTAGAAAAGTAGGTCCCCCATTTCAATGGCATCTATTCCAAGCATCACCTTTAAGGCACATACAATCCCCAGCTGCTAGCAGTAGAGGGGTTTAACACTAACAGGGAACTCCAGCTGCAAGAGCAGAACCACTGGGATCAATTGTAAATAATACAAATTGCCTTTGAAGCATCTAATATTTTTTTTCATATTTTTAAAACCTTTCATAGATTTCCTGTGTTCTCCTTGCCAATACTTATTATTGAAGCTATCTAAAGAGTTTTCTTCTTCGCAGCTCAACCTATTACTTAATCTTGCAATCAAAACTATCGTGGTCATTTTTATAGCTGACTGCTATATAACAAACACTTCATTATACCTGCAATGCAGATTTGGGGAGGAGTGGGTTGGGCAGCAGGATGGTGGTTCCACATTATCCACATGAAATATGACATCTCCTTTTCCTACATGCTGGAGAAGTTCTCTTCTCAACCAGGTAAAACTGAAAACAGCCAGGTAATAAAATAATGCTCCCCATATTGATTGGGTACATGTCACCTCAGGACGGGATGCAGAGATAAAGTTTCTTGACACCTTAAATGACTGCTTCTTGGAGCAGCTAGCCCTGGAACCCACAAGAGGAGAAGCAATTCTTGATTTAGTCATAAGCGCAGCACAGGATCTGGTCCAAGAGGTGAATATAGCTGGACTGCTTGGTAATAGTGACCATAATACAATTACATTTAACATCCCTTTGGCGGGGAAAACACCACAGCAGCCCAACACTGTCGCATTTAATTTCAGAAAGGGAGACTACACACAAATGAAGAAGTTAGGTAAAGAGAAATTAAAAGGTACACCAGTGTAATCCTGTGCAAGCTGCATGGAAACTTTTTAAATACACCATAATAGAGGCTCAACTTAAATATATACCCCAAATTAAAAAGCATAGTAAGAGAACCACAAAAGTGCCACCATGGCTAAACAAAACAAAAGAAGCAGTGAGAGGCAAAAAGGCATCCTTTAAAAAGTGGAAGTTAAATCCTACTGAGGAAAATAAAAAGAAGCATAAATTCTGGCAAATGAAGTGTAAAAATATAATTAGGAAGGCCAAAAAAAGAATTTGAAGCACATTTAGCCAAAGACCCAAAAAGTAATAGCAAAAAATTTTTTAAGTACATCAGAAATAGGAAGCCTGCTAAACAACCAGTGGGGCCACTGGATGATCGAGATTCTAGGACGGTAAGGCCATTGCGGAGAAACTAAATGAATTCTTTGCATCGGTCTTCATGGCTGAGGATATGAGGGAAATTCTCAAACCTGAGCCATTCTTTTTAGGTGACAAATCTGAGGAACTGTCCCAGATTGAGGTGTCATTAGAGAAGGTTTTAGAACAAATTGATAAACTAAACAGTAATAAGTCACTAAGAGCAGATGGTATTCATCCAAGAGTTCTGAAGGAACTCAAATGTGAAATTAGCTATCCTCCAGTTAGTAGTTCTGCAATGTGATGCCAATTTTTAAAAAGGGCTCCAGAGGTGATCCCGGCAATTACAGGCCGGTAAGTCTGATTTCAGTACCGGGCAAACTGGTTGAAACTAAAGAACAAAATTGTCAGACATACAGATGAACATAATTTGTTGGGGAAGAGTCAACATGGATTTCGTAAAGGGAAATCATGCCTCACCAATCTACTAGATTTCTTTGAGGGGGTCAACAAGCATGTGGACAAGGGGAATCCAGTGGATACAGTGTATTTAGATTTTCAGAAAGCCTTTGACAAGGTCCCTCACCAAAGGCTCTTAAGCAAAGTAAGCAGTCATGGGATAAGAGGGAAGGTTCTCTCATGGATTGGTAACTGGTTAAAAGATAGGAAACAAAGGGAAGGAATAAAAGGTTAGTTTTCACAACGGAAAGCGGTAAATAGTGGTGTCCCCCAGGGGTCTGTATCAAGACCAGTCCTATTCAACATATTCATAAATGATCTGAGAAAAGGGGTAAACAGTGAGGTAGCAAAATTTGCAGATGATACCAAACTACTCAAGATAGTTAAGTCCCAGGAAGACTGCAAAGAGCTACAAAACGATCTCACAAAACTGGGTGACTGGGCAACAAAATGGCAGATGAAATTCAGTGTTGACAAATGCAAAGTAATGCACATTGGAAAACATAATCCCAACTGTACATATAAAATGATGGAGTCTAAATTAGCTGTTACCACTCAAGAAAGAGATCTTGGAGTCATTGTGGATAATTCTCTGAAAACATCAACTCACTGTGCAGTGGCAGTCAAAAAAGTGGACAGAATGTTGGGAATCATTAAGAAAGGGATAATACAACAGAAAATATCATATTGCCTCTAGAATCATAGAAGATGAGGGTTCGAAGAGACCTCAGGAGGTCATCTAGTCCAACCTCCTGCCATATGAGGAGAGATTAATAAGACTGGGAGTTTTCAGCTTGGAAAAGACATGATTAAGGGGGATATGACAGAGGTCTATAAAATATGACTTGTTTTGGAGAAAGTAAATGAAGTGTTATTTACTCCTTCTCATAACATAAGAACAAGGGGTCACCAAATGAAATTAGTAGGCAGCAGGTTTAAAACAAACAAAAAGAAGTATTTTTCCACACAACGCACTCAACCTGTGGAACTCTTTGCAAGAGGATGTTGTGAAGGCCAAGACTATAACAAAGTTAAAAAAAAAACTAGATAAGTTCATGGAAGATAGGTCCATCAATGGCTATTAGCCAGGATGGGCAGGGATGATGTCCCTAGCCTCTGTTTGCCAGAAGCCGGAAATGGGCAATAGGGGATGGATCACTTGATTCCCTGCTCTGTTCATTCCCTCTGGGACACCTGGCATTGGCCACTATTGGAAGACATGATACTGGGCTGTTTGGACCTTTGGTCTGACCCAATGTGGCCGTTCTTATGTTCTCTGCACTTTGCACTATTTTTACATCTGAAGACCTCAAAGGGCCTCACACAAAATAGTTAAGTCACAACACCACTGCAAGGTAGGTTGATGTCATTAGACGTATTTTACAGACAGCGAAGAGAGGTTACAGAAATTGCACTAGGTGACAAACAGCTGCAGAGATTGAATTAGAACACAGGAATCCCAACTCCCAGCTCTCCTGCTCAATGGGCCATTGGACCACACTTTATCCCAATAAACTAAAGAGGCCAATAAATCCATTTATATACAGGCATTTACACAGAGTATTCCTAGGTGGATCAAGCAACCCCGCCCCCCATAGAAGGAACAAGGCCACTTAGATGGGCTTTGGAACATCTCTGCTGACTTTCACTAAATGCAGATATTTAATATGTTATGCAGGGTTAGAGACTCCGAAGTCTCATTAAAATTACTGTGAGGTTTTATGGTAAACTGACTGGGAAGATTTGTATTTTAAAAGCCCAGATTGAAAAATCTTTCCAAATATTTCCTAGTTTAAAAGTTGTTTGCACATAAACAAAATGGTTATCCCAAACAGCTTCCCTCTTTCTTACTTATTCACCCAAAATCATAGAATCATAGAATCATAGAATATCAGGGTTGGAAGGGACCCCAGAAGGTCATCTAGTCCAACCCCCTGCTCAAAGCAGGACCAATTCCCAGTTAAATCATCCCAGCCAGGGCTTTGTCAAGCCTGACCTTAAAAACCTCTAAGGAAGGAGATTCTACCACCTCCCTAGGTAACGCATTCCAGTGTTTCACCACCCTCTTAGTGAAAAAGTTTTTCCTAATATCCAATCTAAACCTCCCCCACTGCAACTTGAGACCATTACTCCTCGTTCTGTCATCTGCTACCATTGAGAACAGTCTAGAGCCATCCTCTTTGGAACCCCCTTTCAGGTAGTTGAAAGCAGCTATCAAATCCCCCCTCATTCCCTCAATGAAGTTACAAACCCCCTGGCCAAGGCAGCAATCTTCACTGCAGATGAAAGGACCATGATCACAAAACTGAAGATTCTGATGTCTTTGAGTGTCCAGCAGGTGAGGTGGGAATGGGGGTTGTCATGTTTACATCAAAATGTTGCAATACTTCAGAGCTTTGAGAAAGAAGCCAGGAAAATATCTGAAGTCATATGGACGTTGCTGGCTCTGGGGTTTTCTAAAAAGCATTTACACTCTGTTAACTTGCATTGCATCAGGAGCTTTATCTCCTGATAGGTTCAAGAAAGCTGTGAAGAGCACAACACTGTACCCGGCCTAATTCACCAACCCACACTCTGCCAGCATGCTGCTTGAAGGTCACTTGCCCCATCAGCACCTAGATTATGGCAACAACTGAATCCAAGGACGCTGGTCTAAAAAAAGAAATAAAAATACAGCACAGCTATGGGCTATGATGACAAAACGTGACCCACAATCCAGTGTCCCCCCTGTATGGCAGCGTCTCACTGTGGGGGGAAGCAGGGACGTCACATTCAGCTGCACCTCCCACTAAAGCTCTTCCTTTTCCCCTAGGTTGCTGCCCGTGAGCTATAATCCAGCTGCTTTGTTCCCACTGGATTTATTTCAAATTCTCTCTTGAATGCGTTTCAGCTCCACAACAGCGTTTCCCTTTAATTCCTCTATTGCTCCTGAGAAAAATCACAACGCAGAGTTTAAACTGCAATTGGCAGCATCGCTGTGTGCTGAGACCTCAAAAGCCCAGCCCAGGCTGAGAGCGTGCCAGTCGCCTCTTCCATTTTGTGGTGGAGATGTTACATGCCATAGCACTTACACGGTACTTAAAGCATGCTAAGCACTTTAGAAAGCACAGATAAGACATGGCCCCTTCCCCAAAGAGCTCACTGTGTAACTGTGGGGACACTCCCCAAATCACTCCTGATCGAGGCCTTGGGGTCAATTCCTTTTGCTTGCTTGGGGACTAACCAATTTATTTGACCATAAGCTTTCGTGAGCTACAGCTCACTTCATCGGATGCATAAAAGTGGAAAATGCAGTGAGGATGTTTTCATACACACAGACCATGAAAAAAATGGGTGTTTATTACTTCAAAAGGTTTTCTCTCCCCCCACCCCACTCTCCTGCTGGTAATAGCTTATCTAAAGTGATCACTCTCCTTACAATGTGTATGATAATCAAGGTGGGCCATTTCCAGCACAAATCCAGGGTTTAACAAGAACGTCTGAGGAACCTCACCCATAACTATTTCACATTTGGAGACAATGTATACCTTCAAATCTGCGGCACTGCTATGGGTACCCGCATGGCCCCACAGTATGCCAACATTTTTATGGCTGACTTAGAACAACGCTTCCTCAGCTCTCGTCCCCTAATACCCCTACTCTACTTGCGCTATATTGATGACATCTTCATCATCTGGACCCATGGAAAAGAAGCCCTTGAGGAATTCCACCATGATTTCAACAATTTCCATCCCACCATCAACCTCAGCCTGGTCCAGTCCACACAAGAGATCCACTTCCTGGACACTACGGTGCTAATAAGCAATGGTCACATAAACACCACCCTATACCGGAAACCTACTGACTGCTATTCCTACCTACATGCCTCCGGCTTTCATCCAGACCACACCACACGATCCATTGTCTACAGCCAAGCTCTACGATACAACCGCATTTGCTCCAACCCCTCAGACAGAGACAAACACCTACAAGATCTCTATCAAGCATTCTTACAACTACAGTACCCACCTGCGGAAGTGAAGAAACAGATTGATAGAGCCAGAAGAGTTCCCAGAAGTCACCTACTACAGGACAGGCCTAACAAAGAAAATAACAGAACGCCACTAGCCGTCACCTTCAGCCCCCAACTAAAACCTCTCCAACGCATCATCAAGGATCTACAACCTATCCTGAAGGATGACCCAACACTCTCACAAATCTTGGGAGACAGGCCAGTCCTTGCCTACAGACAGCCCCCCAACCTGAAGCAAATACTCACCAGCAACCACATACCACACAACAGAACCACTAACCCAGGAACCTATCCTTGCAACAAAGCCCGTTGCCAACTGTGCCCACATATCTATTCAGGGGACACCATCACAGGGCCTAATAACATCAGCCACACTATCAGAGGCTCGCTCACCTGCACATCTACCAATGTGATATATGCCATCATGTGCCAGCAATGCCCCTCTGCCATGTACATTGGTCAAACTGGACAGTCTCTACGTAAAAGAATAAATGGACACAAATCAGATGTCAAGAATTATAACATTCATAAACCACTCGGAGAACACTTCAATCTCTCTGGTCACGCGATTACAGACATGAAAGTTACGATATTACAACAGAAAAACTTCAAAACCAGACTCCAGCGAGAGACTGCTGAATTGGAATTCATTTGCAAATTGGATACAATTAACTTAGGCTTGAATAGAGACTGGGAGTGGCAAAGTCATTATGCAAGGTAACCTATTTCCCCTTGTTTTTTCGTAGCGCCCCCCCCCCGTTTCCTCAGATGTTCTTGTTAAACCCTGGATTTGTGCTGGAAATGGCCCAACTTGGATTATCATACACATTGTAAGGAGAGTGATCACTTTAGATAAGCTATTACCAGCAGGAGAGTGGGGTGCGGGGAGAGAAAACCTTTTGAAGTAATAAACACCCATTTTTTCATGGTCTGTGTGTATAAAAACATCCTCACTGCATTTTCCACTTTTATGCATCCGATGAAGTGAGCTGTAGCTCACGAAAGCTTATGCTCAAATAAACTGGTTAGTCTCTAAGGTGCCACAAGTCCTCCTTTTCTTTTTGCGAATACAGACTAACACAGCTGCTACTCTGAAACCTGTCGTTTTGCTTGCTTGCAACTCCACTGACCATGAGGAATACAAATGCCTTCTTATACAAGACTGCATAGAGCCCGGCTGCCAAAAAGCATGGTGTACAGAGTGCTGCACAGGGAAGCCAGGTGAAATGGTTTTCAATTACGACACAGTGTCCCACTGCACCTGAGACCCTCCCCAGTCACGGGGGGGAGGGACAGAATGTGCCCCTTGATGAGCAGCTAGTCACATTTCAATAGCATTTGAAAATACCAGGGTGGGATTAAGAAGCTGGTGGGGTTCCTAAGTCTCCCTCTGGGGGGTGGCTAGGGAGGGGTAGTACAGCAAGTCGGGTTTACATGGTTTAGTCCAAGTAAGGGAGAATTTACGAAGTATTGATCATAACTAGCCCCACCCAGCACATTGCTGACTTCAACTTTACGCTACCCAAATACTCATCATGTGAATCTTATTCATATTACTCTGTTCCGTCTCTCATACCCTCCTCCCCCCATAGCAATATCTCTTGGGGCTCAGAGTCCATTAGGCCTGGTTAAGGAGAAGCACTGAGATTCCCCAAAGTGAGGCTCTTCCAGTCATGCTCCACAAGCAGGATGGTGGATACAGCATCAGCTGTATGTGCCTGGGGAGTGCTGAGCATTCTGAATGGGGACAGAGCTCCAAAAAGAGACGTGAGGATCCACAGGGGGGAACTTTGTGCTTTTTAAGCCCTCTGAAAACCGAACTATGAAAGGCTCTGGAACAAAGTCTGGGGTAAGAGAAGTGGCTTCCAGCAAGCTCAGTATAGGTAAGCACTGTGACAACATTCCCCACACAGCTCTAACCACTGGACCCAAAACCCATAATCAAGCCTAGGTTGCTTTGAAAGAAAGCTGGCAATTGCACCAAATTGTATGAGTCTGTGCAAGGGTTCCCTGAGGCGAGAGTACAGGGATTACAGCAAAACAAAATTCACTGTTTTCCGACAATGGGGCCCTTTAGGCTCTCACAAAACAGAAATGCCAAGAACCTTTGCCAGGTGATTAGGTAACAGACTCTATGTGAACTACTGTAGCCCTATTACAAATAAGTCACACAGGTCTTGTCTACACACAAGTTTGCACCAGTTTTAATTAAACCACTTTAGCTTGCCTACATCAATTTTAAAGCTCTCTCTATGTAAGCCTGGTGTAAACTGATTTAAGAGTGTCCACACACAAAGCTGCACAGATTTAACCATCAACCAATTTAAACAAATCACCTCTTCAGTTAAACCTGCACAATGATGTGTGTGGATCAGGCCTGAGATTACTAATTTAGCATGGTGAACATTATTTCACCACATGCAAGACCTGTCATCCTATGTTACATTCCCTTTTCCTTCTCCACTGTAGGAAAAGGATGAGCAGACATACTCCGGAAAGATTTTAACCTAAGGCTGCATGTCTGTTCACAGTATCATTTATTGGTCAATAATAGCCAAAGAGTATAAGGGAGCTTAATAGCTTGAGCAGCAAAATAAATTGAAAGGAGCAGATAACCTTTAATGTCCCATGTCATGTTCAACCTCCTCACTACCATGGTTCTTTTATATCCCCTGTATTTTCAACTGTTATGCAAGACAGCTGTGTGTCAACATGCCTTTGACAATCCCTGCAATTTTCCTGTTATGAGTGCCCCCAGCTGCATCCCATGCAGACTGAACTGTATGTTTGGGGAATTTACAGGAATGCTCCAGATTGCCTTAAAGATCAAAACAAAGGCCCCTCTCTGATTTACAGATGTATTAAATCTGTTGGAAGATGCTTTAAAAAAAAACTGTATATGTTGTCTAGTGGACAGAATTCTGGACTGGGAGTCAGGACTCCCAAGTTCTGTTCTCAGCTCTGCCATTCGCTTTGTGACCTTAGGCAAGTCACGTCACCCCCTCTGTGCCTCAGTTTCCCCTTATATATAGTGGGGATATAATGCTCACATAAATGCCACAGGGTGTTGGATCTATTGCTGTCTATGATACTTGTACAGCCCCTATTATCACAGTATCTGAACAAGTCAAAATATTTAATGTAAAAGACGGTCCCTGCCTCACAGTGCTTACAATCTAAGAGACAACAGGTGGCTACAGATAGACAGGGAAGAACAAGGAAACAATGAGACAATACTGGTCAGCATGATAAACCGTGGTCTCAGAACACCAGTTACCTAACCATCGTCAATGAGTGAGAAAGGAGAGACTAAGGTAACGTGGGTAATGGAAGACACTTAGGGAGGGAGACTGCTGCCTATCTAGTCAAACCCATGAAGGCAGGTGAGAGGCCAACAGGGAAGCAAACCCAACAGAGGGCTGTACACTTCTGGTTGTGAATTCTGTGTACTTGATATACTAATCTCAGACATCACCTGCTAACGGACCAGAACTACCATCTCTGGACTCCTCCATCAGCGAGGACTTTGCAAGTCAAAATAACACACCTGTATGTCAACAGTGCTACCCTGTCCTGAGGCAATCTTAAATCCCAATCTTTGCAAGAGGCTGCAGCAAAGGGAAGTGAAAGAACCAAGTATCATAGAGTTAATATTTCTGCGATGGAATACTGCTCTACAGTAAGTTTTCAGGCAAACAGAAACCACTGTCAGAGTCAGAGCAGAGTCTTTTATAAAGATATTGACACAGGGGTTTAATAACAAGGGAGTTTTTGCTCTTAATTTGAAAGCATTGTGAATATCTGTTATTTAATTGCAATGATCTTGTCTAATACAACCTGAATTTGGCAACCAAACTCCAGTGATGGGCAAAATTTACTGATTGTCAGTTGTTTAAGCCATGGAGCTAGTTTAAGATAATTCTTTGCACCAAATAGAACAAGGCCTATGTACCTCCCTAAGCCTTTCAAACAAGAACTGAGTGGGATTTCAACGATGCTCAGGGCTTGTGCTGGTCCCTCTGCACAGAGGTAAATTTCACCCCCAAGCGAGTAGCTTTAAACTTCTCAGATACACGATCATTTTCCCCTCAACATGTGCTGCAGCATTAGCAGATTTACCTGTGACAAGGAAAAACGAGAGAAAATGTTCTACAAAGCCTACTGACCTTCTCTGAGGATTTCTTGGCTCTCTCCGAGCAGGATTGATGGATACCCTAGTGAAAGCGCAGTCCCAAGGGCAGTCCCCAGTCGTCCTTAGCTTTCTTAGCTCAGAGCAGAATCCTTTTAATACTTTATGAGCCCTCTAGCCACCCTTGGTGTCTTCTGTATTTCAGCGGCCACCAGCAGAACCCTACTAGAGCACCCTGCCCCTCACCGCAGCTGTGTGGGTCCTTCAAATTACATATGCTGTGTAAAGAGAAAATGACAACAAATGTCACCGCCTTCCTCTCCAGACTGAATAGTTCTTCAGTTGCCCTTTCTAGATGGCAAGGCCTCAGGACTATTTTGTCTCTCAGTGTTTTCTACAGAACCCATCACCATGGTATCTCAGTGCTTCTTCTATTCTTTCTCACTTTAATGGACTAAAAAAAAAAAGGTCCTTTCTCTGAGCCTCCCCTGCAATGGGAGGGGGCCTGCAATACCCTGCCAAACGTATCCGTAGAACACCATTGCTCTCTGCAGGATGCCATTTCTACCTGTAATTAATATTTCATTATTGCTCTTGAAAGCAAACAGCTGCTGTGATCTCAATCACGCATCTTCTTGTGGCTCTTGCTTTCCTCAGGGGTAACGGGGATCATGTCAACCTTCTTATTTTCAGCTTTCCTCTGTGATCTTGCACAACTTGGTTTATTCAATACCTCGTGATCAGAGCGTCTCAGACCCAAGATGCTTTATGTTCACACTTTACTTGCCTTCTTAGCACACAGCTTGCTTGCTGCAACTTTAGCTTCACAGACATCCGTCCCTTCATGGACCCTCTCACCAAGAGCTTATTCTCGAGTCCCCCTCACCCAGAGTTTGGAAGCTATTGTATGTCTAGAGACTAAACCGCAGAGATTTAATATTGCATCAGCTATTTGCTCCTGCTTAATCTCACCTTCCAAGTCTGCAACGTTGGCTGGATATGCTGTGGCCTTTTGATTAAATTCTCCTCTATGCCTTCATCTCCTCTTGCTTTGACTATAGTGATTCCCCTTCTCTGGAGCTTCTCAAAGTCCCATGTGCAGAACCTAGCTGCTCCATCATCTCACACATACAAAAATGTATGATCACACCCCAGCCTTAAACCATTGTGTTAACTCCCCATTCATTTCAGGATCCAACTCAAAATTATACTCCTGGTCTTTAAAATACGCTTGGATCCATGCTCTCTGCTGTCCATGAACTCTTTTACCCCACAGTTTGGACTCAGGGAAATGTTTTTTTAAAATGGTTCACAGTTTACTTAAGTCTTCTAATAAATTATAAGTCTTAACACTTTAAAAAACTTCACCACCACTGCAATAGTCATTGAGAGAAAAAGATGGAAAGACTCCAGCAGGTAAGACTGTTTATACTAAATCATTTTCAAGGTACGTCAATTTTTAGCCTAAAACCCATGACAATGTCCCATTCAACTACTTAAGCCAAGATTTAGAATGGAAATAATGACAACGCCCTAATATGTAGCTTTGCAAAGGCAAATTTCGAACACTACAGCAGATCAATAATTATTTTAGCAAGGCCAGGGGAGTACCATCCCCTTTAATTAGCTTTCTTTTACCCCGTTAGCTCAGCTCAGAAGTTGATTATGGTTTATTTCAGGTTACTTGAAATGGATCTTTTCCGACACAAGCTGCAGTCAGGTGCTATTGGCTTCTGAGCATTTCTGAAATACACTGTTACACGTGAGTGTCTGCTCTGAGAACCACAATAAACTGCCTCTTTGGACCTATCTGCTACTTGGGAGTAGGAGTTTGTTTCTTTTTAAGTAGCATGTTAACTCACTCAGGTTAGTGATATTGAGTCAGAAGAAAAGTGAAAGCAAAGAAATGTCTACGTTCTTCCACAATGACACATAAATGACATTTATCCACCAACTAATGCCAGAGGCTAGTAAACTATGGGTGGGTCTCCACTGGCAGAGTTACATCGCCGGCAGGTACAGTGCTGCTCAGAGCGCGCTGAAGGGAAACCGCTGTTGTGTGTTCACACTCTCAGCTGCCTGCGCAATAGCGTGTTCACTCCTGTGGCACTTGCAGCAGCATTCAGAGCAGTGCTCTCTGGGCAGCTATCCCACACAGAGCATTTCTTCCTCTTCTGCCGCTAAGAGTTGTGGGAAGACGGAGGAGGTCGCAGGCCATCCTGGGTCCTGTCCCAATGCCCCGTGATGCATTGCTTCGCATCCCAGCAATCCCTGTACTTCTGTCTGCATTTGGCGCCACCTTTCAACGGTTTGTGTACTGCGCGCTCTGCCTCTTCAGTCCCTGCACACGTCACTGAGCAAACAGGAAGGGGACTTTCAAAATTCCCAAGGAATTTAAGGGATGGGGTTCACGGTGGGTCACCTGAGGGCAGGGCAGTAGAGTTCAAACCGATGACCAGAGGGGCGAAAATAGGCATTGTGGGACACCTCCCGGAGGCCAATCCCAGGGCTATAATCGACCAGGGTGTCCACACTGTCACCGCGGCACTGTAGCCCTAGTGCAGAAAGCTCTACGCCTCTCGTTGGTGCGGTTTTTTACAGTGCTTCAACTGCGAGTTTCTGCACATTATGTGGCTTGGCAGCGTGATCACCTCAGGAGTTACACCACAGAAACTTGCCAGTGTAGACAAGGCCTGTATTTCAGTCCTCTGGATGTGTTCCACCTGGGGTGGCTCCTAAAACAGAATTTGTATTTTGCTGCTTCCCTTCTAATCTACTAATACGTAAAATGAGTGTGGGATTTTGTCAGGTGTAAGTCTCCTTTTGTAAAGTGCTACGTCAGTGCTAAGTATTATTACCACCTTGATGGAGTATGCATTCAAACCAGCTCAACAATACCTTGTGGGAAAACAGATGCTCATGTAATTTTGCATCAATGCGTATCGTTATGTTCAAGCTACACTCTCCACTTTGCAAAGCCTAATTGAAAACTACCTTTTAAAATCCTAAACAGCAAGATAAATCCTATAAACTAGAGTGCTATGACAGGAACCTATTTTGACACTGTATCCAAGGCAGTTCCGTAATCTTGGAAATGTTTAAAGGTATCAGTTATAATGCCTGAAGTAACCAATCCAGATGACTTGCATATAATTCCATGTTTGAGAAACAACTGCAAATGTTCTCCAAATAATCACCCAAAGACAAAGCGATACCCTAAATCAATGTTTTCCCCGCTTCTCCAGTTTCGTAACATGACTCAGCACGTTCATTTTCTCCATAAGTGAATTCGTTTTGAATGCCATCCTCCCCATAACCTAAAAAATATGCAACTTAAATGTATTCATTAATAGAAATAAATAATATTTTAACAGGCCAGCAGTTTTTGCCTATAACCCACACCCTCCTGGTAGGTGTTGATCCTGCTATGAAAGGGTTAAGAGCATTCTGCTGACTCATTTAAAAAGGGACTCATTACCACACTCAGATAGGAGGTAGTTGAGAGTGACTGCCTGATGAGAGAGGATCCAGTGTGTGGGTTGAGCAAGCCTGGGAAGAAGGTTTGAGACTGAACTGTAATAACAAGGAAATTAATACCGTCAAACCCCAGTAAGCAGTAAGTTTTTAACTGTACTCAGTGTGAGGACTTTACTTTAGAGGAGGCTGGCGAAGATACCTGCTCACAAACACTTTGCTCTCCTATTGCACCTTCCATCTAAGGATGGCAAAGCGATTTGCAAACATTAATTAATTAAACCTCAACCCCTCTGTGAGGCAGGGTAAGTACTATCCCTATTCTATAGACACGACACAAACACAAAAGTTACGGTCAACATTTTCAAATTGTCTATTAAATATGGGTGCCCAACTTCTGACCTCTTGGGTCCTCATTATCAGAGGTGCTTAGCACCTGCAGCTCCCAGTGACTTCGTTTAGCGTTTGGGGGGTTCACTACTTCTTACAGTAAGACCCAACATGTCTCTCTCAAAATACATGCCATAGCACTTTGCCCAAGGTCACATACAGCAAATCCAGAAACAGAACCCATATCTCCTGACTCCTAGTCCTGTGCTTTAACCACTTACGCATACACTTTGGTTAAAGAAAAATGGATCCTGCCTCTCTTGTAGCTTGTCTTTTTACCTATTGCAACCTTTAGTTATTCTTTCGCTGTCACACATGTCAGAAAATTGTAACTATCTCTACTTTATCAGCCTGGTTCTCCTAGGTCTTCACATAAACTTTGCTTTGCTCTGTAAATCACATCAGTTTTGGTGTTGACATCAGGCAGTAATGTACAATTTTTAATTAAAGTTTGATGACTACTTTGGATATGCAAAGTGTTCTATAAACACTAATATGATTTCCCATGAAAGCTGGGACAGTTGCTCTTTCTATGTCCTAAACTCCTGGGAATCTCACACTTCTGTCTCAGATTTAGTTCTCCAAATTCACACGTAGTCAGTCCTTATACCATATCCATCACTGTACTATCTGAGCATCTGATACACGGAAGCCTAAAGTTGAAACTGTACCGAGCTAGGTTGGGGAAAGCTTGTGCAATACTGTCTAACACTGTTCCTGGCTCCTTACCCTATACTGTTACCTTTAAACGAACCAAGATTAAAAAAAAAAAAAAAAAAGAGGGAGTTTAGGCTCCACTTCAGAGGGAAAGAAAGATATAATACCCTCGAAAGAGAACTGCACGCTTCTGAGGGCTTCATTACTCGTTGGCTAGATACTTACAGCAAGTTAGCCTGCTTGGTTTCTGTATATGCTGTAATGTATAAAAATGATTCAAAGGCACCCATCAAGGGGTAGTGTATTGGTTGGCAATACTAATTGCACTGCCTACATTACAAATGATATTGCTCCGTTATTAAAGGGTCGGGACAATTTTATGTGCTCACATCTATTCAATTGGTATTTCGATCAATGGATGCATTACAAGCTTTCCCTTTAAGAGCCTAATAAACAACAAGATGGAAAGTAAAATTCTCCATAATATGACACTTTTAAAAACCCATTTCAGCTGGAGCTACTGGTACTTTGCAACGCAGGCTGCAAACCAGCCAACCACAAAGAGATGGGGGTTGCTCTTAAAGTTAGAGAGTTCAGATTGGAACTCTGCAGAGCTGCTTCCAAAGGTTATGCTGGATAGTCCCCTATGAAGGGAACAAAACTCAATGAGCAGAACACAGGAATAAGGGAAATGTTTGCCATCCCAACGAGAATGAAGTGAAGATTCCCATTGACTTCAGCGGAAAGAGGAATGGGGTCTCAATTCAAATATTATTTGTATTATGGGAGCACCTAGAAGCCCCTGCCATGGACCAGTCCCCCCTTGTGCCAGGGCTGTACAAACGAGGAACAAGACAGTCCCTGCCCCAAAGAACTCACAATCTAAGCTAGCTCTTAAATTTGAAAATGCAGACAAGCATCATGTAGTTAGCATACCGCATCACTCCAGAAAATTGGCTGGCACAATTACTACAGAACACATCTCAAAGCCGACTAGTGCTCTGAAGTGAATGCAGGAATCAGTGCCAAGTCAACATGCCACAGGGCAGAGGTATTTCCTGGAATGCACTCATCTTGGCATTGCTCGGATCACACAGTTTTGTTTTTTTTTCAGGGAGTGGGGTTCGTATTTTTACAGAATCGCTTTTTTAAAAATTCTGAACTTAATTAAGCAACACAATACATTAGACAGTGGTTGTCGCAGATAATGAAGTTTGTTTATGCACACACAATCCATTTCAATGGGGTCAGGAGAATAATTCAGCTGATCCCAACCAGCATGAAAATAGCAGACTTGGATTTTCGGATCAGGACTCAAGCTTTTTTTTTCGGACTGCATCAACCCAAGCAAACCAACAGTTAGTCTTTAGAGGACTGTTTCTAATTCCCCAGTGCTTCTACCACCTCCAAGAACCATTAAAAAAATTAGAGCACTCACAAAAGCAAGAACCTGCAGAGAAGAAGTGGCCAATAGGCATGTTGCAGCTGAATCAGTCATTTACTGGCTGTATTGGGAACCTTTCTGCATAATTTCTGCCAGTGGGGTTGCTCTTTAAGGGAAGACTTCACGGGTGCCTGCAACTTCTACATCAACTAGCAGGATGTTTCCTTGTACCTCTCTCTACTGGAACTCTAAACTCTGAGGCCTGCTTATCGGGGACCTTGAAAAGCACACGCTGCAGTTGTACAGACTATTCAGAACAGGCATTTGATACATTCCCAAGGTCTTTAGATGACTCTTTGCTGAAGCCACCATTCACACATGACTAATATACAAAGCCCTGGTAAAGAAACAAAGAGAAACAACTTCATCCTTCTGAATGATTTAGGGGTGTATTTTATCAGGGGCTTTCTGGCGACAACAGAAACTACAGGGGCAAAGTGATGTAGTGACTGAGTTCCCTGTGAAATACAAGTCTGCAAAAGCCTCCTGTGTTAGGGCTATATCAGGTACTCACGCAATTTAAGGGAAATAGTTCTAATGAGGCCACCTGATCATACAAGCATTCTGCTTAGCACGCCCTAGATGAAAAAACCCCTACACTCTGCTTTCAGCATCTCAGTGCTGCTAAACTATTGTGTGTTTTAAACACATACAAAAATCCTGAACAAACCTGAAATTCACAGGTATTCTGTGATTAAAATTAAATTAATTCTTCAGCCTTCCCTGAGGATGACTCACATAGAGCTGTCTCCCCCTGCTGGAAAAGAATGAGAACAACTGGATTAAAAACAAAGCACACAGCAGCTTTACAAACTAAAGGAATTCATGATTGTAGTGTCCAGCCCAGTGCACTGATATGATGGACGGTGGAAAGATTAGGTCTTGTTAAAGTAGGCTTTAATTTACAGTTACAGCCACATCTATAGCATAATTAAACCACATCTTCGGTTATAAAATTCCACATAATGGCAGATATGTGAGGAAGAAAGTGCTAAGTATTTTATGTAAAGAGGATCCTGAAGCAAAACTCCAGATCTCAACACCCCTGATATCGTGGAAAGCGTGGATCCAAATCTACACTTTACTTCTTAGATCAATCCTAAAATTGTAACTCTTCCTGCACGGACCTTGATAGCTCCAAACAAACAAACAAAAACTCAACTTCATATAGCACTACGAGTAGTGGCTGATCAATCATTAAACATTTACTGGTAAAAAGCACCTTGATACTACATTGAAAACCTTAAGGTAGGAAAAAACCCAAGCAACTCTTCATAAAGGGAGCTGCACAACCAAAGCAAAAGTGTGCTGATTTCTTATATGTTGAAACTTTGTTGTGCATGTCAGAGGGGGTTGGACTGTGCAACTGCTTTGAGCAGGTCTCTAAGGAATTTGAATTAGCAGCACCATCAAATCTGCCAGAAGCCAACCTTCAGTGCCACATCTGAGAGACCATTAGTCAGTCAGCTGGCAGTCAGTGGTGCATGGGGCATTGAAATTGGGGCGACAGGAGAAGCACCCTGGGGAATGCAGAAAAACAAACCCACATGGACAAGAGCTGAGCTGGAGGATGAACAATTGAGTGAAGGGAGAAAGGGGCTGCAAGTCAGTCACGGCTGCCTCCAGAGAGAAATCCCTCAGAGAGAGTTAACAATCGCCGCATCATTTATGGTAATGCTCAATAGATCTGTCACACCACACACTGCATTGAATCTCATTAGCATGAGGTCTTCTCCAGAAGGCCCCTTGTGTTTGCTTTTCCTCAGTCTGCAGTGAAAAGGAAGGACAGTATTTAGGGCTTGCCTAACGAAACAGGTGCAACACTTCAATCCAGCTCCAAGGGAAGAGAAACAGCTGCCACACGGCAAGAGTGCCTTGTGCGCACCAGGGTGACAGGGGAGCATGCAGTCACACTGACATGAAATTCACATGGGCACCACTGCCTTCTGTGCCACTATCCAGGGGAGAAAGGAAATGCGTGTCTGGTATAAAGAGTCCAGATTAGCCGAGCTTTTTCCAAGTAGCACCTCAGTTAGAAGAGCTCAAGATTGCAGGTTGAGGGCATTTACGAGCCTTTTATACCAAATCAGTGAGTTTCAAAAGTTCACCATTTTCATAACCCCTGGAGCCCAACCGGGTCTGCGGCAGCCATGCTCCAACCCTCCATCTGGCAGCCTGCTGATGCTTACTTACCTGGGACCCATGAAGCCCAGCTCCAGTTTGAGGCTCTACCCCTGCAGTCCTATTGGCAGAGTCCCGGAACAGCTGACTGGCCTGCTGACCCTACATAATCCAGCAGCAGGAACAGGAAGCTATCCAACCAAGTGGGCTCCACCCTGTTCTGGACTGCGTGCCTTGCACTTCCTGCCCCTGCTCCTCTGGCTTGATTTCCAGGCATCCTGACCCAGCGATGCCACCTGTGTTCTTCACTAGGATTCCTCTTTTGGGTGAGGTCCAGACTACTAGCAGTCATCAGAAATCCTGTGACACTTTTCCCGAGAGCAGGGGTAATAAATTAGGTGGTCCTGGCCCCCAGTTGCTAGACGAATAGTTGATGCTTATCTAGCTTTCTGTATGTTCACAGCACCGTAGAAACATTAATCCTCACAAGAGCCCTTATGGATACAAGCCTTGATTTTTCAGATAGGAAACTGAGGCACAAAGGTTACAATTTCAGAGTGGTAGCCATGTTAGTCTGTATCAGCAAAAAGAACGAGGAGTTCTTGTGGCACCTGAGAGACTAACAATTATATGCTTCCATTTTTTTCAAACCTCAGAGGATTAAATAACTTTTTCTCCCTTGCCCAGATCTCTTGATTTCTCCCTCCCGCTGCTATTTTTCTTGTTTGTTTATAGGTTTTCTTAGGGTGTTTTTTTAATGTGGTGTATGGTCACCTCATAAACACTAATGAATTTTATTCTCATACCACTGTGAACTAAGGGAGTGTTATGCCCATTTTACAGGACTGCAAGTTTAGACCCAGAGAGATTAAAGGACTTGCCCAGGGTCACCAAGGAAGTTGGTGGCAGAACTGAACCCCAGTCCTTTGCTTCAACCGCAAAACCATGGTTTTTTCCCTTTCAATGCTATAAGCATTATGGGATGCAGTTTGCATGCAAGAAGTTGTATAAAGAAAGTTGTATAGTGCTGTATATAAATAGGCCAAGACTGCATATAAGGAAACACAAACATTCCTTTTACACTACAATCCAACTTCTCTGGGCTCAGTTCTGAGTGCTCCCAAAAAAGGTTATGAAGCAATTGCACGACACAAATTAATTAAGCTCCATCAAGGTGTAACTCAATTAGTTTCCTTTACCTTCCTAGACTCAGGCATCTATCGTAATTTAGTCCATCAAGCAAAACTAAGGGAATAAAACCCACATTTCCCCACATGTGGCCAGTTGCATGCATGCAAGCCAGGGCTCCAGTGCCCTTTGTGCTATTAGAAAGCATCTTGCAAACAGCAGTGCACTTCTCCCCTCTCTTCCATTCTCCCCACCCCCCCGCCACCCCAAATCATATTAAAGATGTACGCGATCAGAAAGTCATAAAAGAGCACAGCCTTCACCAGCCCAGGGCAGGGGGAAAATGAAATGCATTATTGCAACAGCAGAGCAATTACCTTCCTTTCTGTATCCTTTTGAAATCAATATTTAGCCACTAAAACTGATTAGGCCAAGTCTGGTGCTGCCTCAGAACAGATGACACAAATTGGTAAAGGTGCAGTTCAGAAGATCGCTCCTCTCTATGCAGATCAGCCTGGGTCCTTCATCATAAAACAGGGCTGGTAAAGCACAACCCCATGCGAATGGGTGGGCTGAGGTGTAGGAGGGGCTGAAGGAGGAGGGAGAATGGAGACTGAGGAGACAGTGAGATGGCTATAATTTATATTCTCCTGCCTATACTTTATGGCTTTCTTAATTCAGCTCCTGCTACTATTAATGTAGTTAATGTTGAGATTATATCTATTTTCTAGCGTCAGGCAGTGATTTATTCAAGCCATTTTTCCGGTACTGGCTCCCACGCTGTTAAATCAAGCGACTTGCCAATTAAGTGCTGACTGGGGAAGTGGATGCAATCTTAACAGATATCTAACCACAAATTAAACTGGGGGTTTCTTACACTTTGTGGTGTGCAGGGCCAGACCACTGAACCCTGCTGACTTGGGAGAAAAAAAATAAAACAAAGCAAAGAACTAACAACAACAAAAAGAGTCTGCTTCCCTCAAAGGCCCAGCGGCAGAGCATCCTACCCAAAACCGGCCCAGGTGGGCTTTCCCCATTCAGATGGAGGAGATCACTACAGACCCAGCTGCATACTGGTGGTCATTAAAGGTTCGATGCAATCTGAGCAGTGATGTCCCCTGATTGTCATGCAACATGTGGCATTCCTATAGATGTTTGGGCCTCTTCCAGGCTCCTGTCAGCAAATCACTAACTCATCCCCTCAGCAGCAGGTGATGCTTGCTCTGAAAATGTTAGTCATAAGAGTCTTGACTGCGTGGTGCCTTTTGGTGAGCCCACTGCTGGCAATTGACAGATTAAAAGGAGCCAACACCCAGCAACACAAAATCAGAGAAGAAATTTTTAAAAAATACAAAGTCTATTTTTGAGAGGCCCCCTTTCCAACACTGTACTGAGCCCTTACAAGCAGAGATCCTTCCTCATTGCTTCTGGAGCTCTCTGGTCGGCACAAAACTGCCAGATCGCTCTCAGCAGACATGCTCTATGCATTCACATATGAGAAAACAGTTACAAGGTTTTGAATGAGCACTGAAGAAGCTGGACTGCCTGCCCAGGAACTTATCTTTACAACAAAATTTAAAATATCCCTTGTATGTCCTGATGTCCTAAATGATTATATGAAATTAGGGGTGACCAGAATATCTATAGATGTAGTAGACAGCTCAACATATTAGCTGAGGATCTGGGCTCCTGGCTAGGGCTCATGACACTACAATGGAACTGCCAGGGGCACTGCACTGTCTCAGGGCTCATCTACCCCTGGAAATTTACCAGAATAGCTATTCTGGAATAGTTATACAGGTATAAATTCCTGTGTGGACACTCTTATTCTGGAATAGCTATTTGGTAAATTTCCAAGGCTGGATGAGCCCTGAGATACTGGCCTTACGAGCTGTTTGGAACTGGAAGATGGGGATTCTACGGCACTTTTGAAAAAAATAGAAGATACCCCCTGGTGTCCTAGCTGGCCTGGACATTAATGATATTTATCCATTTGGGTAATGTGCTGTCAGATCCATGGATGAATGTTACAAAGGACTATGCATAATTATTATTACTAATAATTCAGAATAGCTGACTGGGATAGAAAGAATTCAGGATATAATGGGTAAATGTTTTCATGTTCTTATAGCCCTAAGTGGGGCATGGCTTTTAAAAAGTCAAAGAAACAAAGTTAGAAGAGAATGCCAGGTCATACAGATCACCAACAGAAACCTCTCAGAACCACCCACAGTGATAGTATCTATCCCAAAAGGCTTAATCAGATGGCAAGACTTCAGAGTCTGCACCAGGGATTTTCAAAAGGACCTAAAGAAGTTAGGTGCCCAAATCCCACTAATTTCCAATGGCCCCTTTGAAAAACCCAACCCACTATGATTATGAAGAGAACGTTGATGGGAAAAAGCACATCTGGGAAGGCAGTGCACGTAAAATAAGTTTGTGAGTTAGCTGAGGAGGCATCAGTGCCAGTGTGTTTTATATGCCATATGTAACGATCTATTCAGTTTCATCCTCATTGTATGCAGAGCTTGAACATTATTCAGCTGAATATTTGTGCTGTCATGACCCCTGAACCCATGTCTATTTAAATTTATATTGCCACATATTCACACCCCCACCACTTAATCCATTCTGGATCTCCACCCTCCATCATGTCCCTGAATAAAAATCAATTAATTCTGGGATCCTCCCCACCGAATTCATAGAGTCTGGCCCCCTGCCTCACTGCAAGTCTCTTCTGCTGCTGCTGATCACACTGCTGCTCTCCTGGACACACAAGAGGTCCTAGTCCTCCAGTCACTTGGTCTTCCCACCTTAATATCCTGTCACTTTGTTCCTTCCTCCTGCTCCTCCCCTGCCCTCCTTGCAAAAGGAGCTAACTCTCCAGCCACTCTGTTCCCTTCCTCATCCCTCCCCCTCATCACTTCAACCTTGTACACTCCCTGCCTCCCCCTTCTTCTCCACAGGAGGCGGCAGGACACTCTCTGGCCTCTCACATGACCAAAATTCCCACGTGCCCTGAGCAAACTGGAGAGGGTGTTCTCGAGCCTTAAGAATGTAGAGCATGGTGATGGTTTGTAGGAGACATCAGGCATTTATGTGGCTGTACCTGATTAGAGAACCCAGAGTCACATCCAGGCTATTTCGAAAATATGAGCAGAAACAATGAGGTGGGCTGAGGTGTGGGAGTGGTAACAGGTCGCAGGCAGCCTTTCCCCCCTAGATTACTAGTTCTGATCCAAGCAAGCCCTTGCTACTAGTGACCAAAAGGAGAATCCACCTAGTGGTTGTCCATTGGCCTATGGCACATAAGCTGGTGATTTCAACGCAGTCCCTTGTGGGCTGCACCCAATCAACATACACCACCCGACAATCAGACGCAGCCTCAGCAGTGGGCACAAGGACTGAATCTAACCTCCCACCAGACGAGGGCTGAAATACAGTGATGAGCACGAAGTAAGCTTACATTATCATTGGAGTTAGCTATAGGAAAGATCTATTAAGGAGTCTTGCTCATATTCCACTGCCATTGCCTGCGACAGTCCGTTCTGTGGGTCAAGGGGTCCCTAATACAGTCCCTTTCACCAGAACCATTCTCCCCACACATACACACGTTCTCCCCGACCCACTCCCTGAACAGCACCTCAAGTTCCTCAATATTTTGAGCTAATCTTTCCCAGAATGCGGTTATCCAAATTCCATTTATCCCAAAATGCTACTTCTCCGAATCCACGTGTCGCCCCTCTGCAGACACTTTGGATTCAGATAAACTATGAGAGCAATTTCCAGCAATGTGTCTAATCTGTGCTACGCCAGTGCAATGCACCCACTCCAGATGTGGTGTTCCGTGGCTTCTGCACCATGTCCAGGGCAAATGGCAGCCCATGTAACTAGCTGTATCCACAGCTGCACCTCTAGTCAGCTCTGCTCTCCCATCACAGAGCCCTGTAGCTCAGCTCAAAACAAAAGCCTGTCCTCCGAAAGTTTCAGCTGTCCCCTGGGCCATTCAGATGAACAGGAATGGGCTGTATTTAAGAGGAATGTCGTAAAAAGGCTTCTCAAAATGACCTTCAAATAATTTTTAAAAAGATTCACTCCACTTCAGCGATATTCATCAAGCAGCCTGCTTCGAGGCAGGGGCATATTCAGCAAAGTCTCAGTTAAAAATTAAGAAGTGAAAATCAATTGCAAGACATATGCTCTGAATTCACCCCACCTATCTCCCACTGCTAACACCAAAGGAATTTGGGGAAAGTGATTTGTATGTCACTTTTAATGCAATGGTCTCTACTGCTTTCCAATGAATTGATAAGCAGGGCCACGGAAAGTGAATCTTATTTTCGTCAAGATTAGGTCAGCAAGCTTAAAATATGTAAGTAGTCTAACATTCTATTGATTACCTTAAACATAGTTTACTACTATCCTTAAAACTAGAGTAAAATGGTATTTAAAACCGTGTTTAATTATGTAAGCTGGCTAGATAGCAGTGTGTATAACAAGTTCTGGTCTATCTTTTTGCAGGATTTTTTTGGTAAAGTCTCTTCTGGGCTCTTTTCAGTTATTTCATTACTTATTTTTGGTTAAATGCCAACAGTGTGTTCACTGCTGTGCAAAACACAAAGTGAAGAAAGTCCTTGCCTCAAAGAATCTGAAACATAATTCATTTGTCACACTGGACTCTTAGCCAAACACTCTATACCAATTGACAACATATTTTAAATCACATATTAATATTGATTCAATTAATGCAGCTCTGGCTAAATCCAATTGATCATCCCTAAGGCTTGTGGTCATCAAATATGCCTAGTTGCATGTAAAAGAAGCAGAGAATGGGAGACCAATTTGAATTCCCCCCTGCCCTTTGTCAAAATATTTTGTCCCAGATGGATGGTTTCTTCCTCAATTAACACTTTCTGTGTTTGCTATCAAACTGATAGATCAAAAGGCTGACAAATCTTGACTGCTATATTATAGGGATGATTGTCCAGGTCAAATCCATCAGTGTCCAAGAAATTTAAATGGTTTTTTAAAATGCAGATCTGCTCCTTCTGAAATCCTTTAAAAAAAACCAAGTGCAAATTAAGGGGGACAAAGTATAATCAAGATGATCTAACAGCCACTAGAAACCTTTTCTATCTCAAGCAGCATCTAACATTACCCATATTGTGCCAATGGCATTTAAAATGTAATGCAAAGGCATCAAATGAGTGACACAATGGAAAATAGAGAAGGGAGCTTAAAATAATGTAGAATTAATTCCTTTGACATGTATAAAGTTTTCAAGAACCCTCAGTTCCATGATTCAGCACTTCTGATTGGTAATTCACAATAATGAACAGAGAGCACAACAGATCTGTGTATGAGAAACAGAAATCTGGATCTCAAATGAGCACCACACTGGCGCTTCAGAATCAAGTACAGTGGAGATATACATAAGTCCCAACCTGAAGCATTTGAAACGGTGATTAAGAATTCCAGAGGCACAATTTACAAGGGGCACGGCTCCCTAGATTTTCACATTCATAACACAAAAGATTTTATATACACTATAAAATGTAAATATCTGACACGGAAGTTAGAAACATGACTTTAGTTAGCAGGTCAGTGGAAAAAAGGAACATAAGGGGCACATACACACATATTATCTATACCTTAAAACATAATTCTGAATCCAGATTGGCTTAACAAGGGATCACATGATCATAGCTTTGCCATATCCCAGGTGACTCAATTGTCATTCAGGAAGTATTGACATCTCTCCAACAGGTTTAGAGATGACCACATAGTAAAGAACTTAAGTGCCATAAACTCAAAGAGCAGGCCACTTTTCCCATTAGAATATCAGGGTTGGAAGGGACCTCAGGAGGTCATCTAGTCCAACCCCCTGCTCAAAGCAGGACCAATCCCCAATTAAATCATCCCAGCCAGGGCTTTGTCAAGCCTGACCTTAAAAACCTCTAAGGAAGGAGATTCTACCACCTCCCTAGGGAACGCATTCCAGTGTTTCACCACCCTCCTAGTGAAAAAGTTTTTCCTAATATCCAACCTAAATCTCCCCCACTGCAACTTGAGACCATTACTCCTTGTCCTGTCATCTGCTACCACTGAGAATAGTCTAGATCCATCCTCTTTGAAACCACCTTTCAGGTAGTTGAAAGCAGCTATCAAATCCCCCCTCATTCTTCTCTTCTGAAGACTAAACATCCCCAGTTCCCTCAGCCTCTCCTCATAACTCAGGTGTTCCAGTCCCCTAATCATTTTTGTTGCCCTTCGCTGGACTCTCTCCAATTTTTCCACATCCTTCTTGTGGTGTGGGGCCCAAAACTGGACACAGTACTCCAGATGAGGCCTCACCAATGTCGAATAGAGGGGAACGATCACGTCCCTCGATCTGCTGGCAATGCCCCTACTTATACATCCCAAAATGCCATTGGCCTTCTTGGCAACAAGGACACACTGTTGACTCATATCTAGCTTCTCGTCCACTGTAACCCCTAGGTCCTTTTCTGCAGAACTGCTACCAAGCCATTCGGTCCCTAGTCTGTAGCGGTGCATTGGATTCTTCCATCCTAAGTGCAGGACTCTGCACTTGTCCTTGTTGAACCTCATCCGATTTCTTTTGGTCCAATCCTCCAATTTGTCTAGGTCCCTCTGTATCCTATCCCTACCCTCCAGCGTATCTACCACTCCTCCCAGTTTAGTGTCGTCTGCAAACTTGCTAAGGGTGCAATACACACCATCCTCCAGATCATTTATGAAGATATTGAACAATATCTTCCGACCCTTGGGGCACTCCGCTTGATACCGGCTGCCAGCTAGACATGGAGCAATTGATCACTACCCGTCGAGCCTGACAATCTAGCCAACTTTCTACCCACCTTATAGTGCATTCATCCAGCCCATACTTCCTTAACTTGCTGGCAAGAATACCGTGGGAGACCGTGTCAAAAGCTTTGCTAAAGTCAAGGAACAACACGTCCATTACTTTCCCTTCATCCACAGAACCAGTTATCTCGTCATACAAGGCAGTTAGATTAGTCAGGCATGCCGAACTCCACACAAACCTGGTCCTTGCAGGCACTGCTATGAAGAAAGTTCGTCCCATCTAGCTTCCCCACGCTAAGAAAAATATTCAGAAAGCCTCGTGTCATGCCTCAGCCCTAACTTTAGGCACCCAAGTTTGAAAGTGCTGGCCTAAATCTCCTCCTCACTGATCCGAAGACTGGTCAGGGAACAATCCCTGAAGCTTGATCTCCTCTCCAGCACCAGACAACCAAGCACAGCCAGAAGGCTCCAGAAGACTTTAAAAGGAACAAGTGCTTTGGAAACATTCCACTAAAAACAGCAAATGTCTCTACCTTGAAGAAATTAGCATACAGCTGGAATGAACGGAATAAGCCCTTCGCAATACTCCGCAGATGACTCTGGTTCAGTTTTTTAGAGTACTAGCTCACTGGGTTGACAAGGGACAGGAGAGCTGCAGAAGCAGCGTGAGACTAGACGGGGTGTGAATGCAAGGGCCTCATGTGGTTCAACAGTTGAGTGATACTGAGAGGCGTTGAAGAGCGTCGTGCTCTTCCAGGAGGGCGCACCAGGATACCTGGAAGATGGAAGGGGTGTGAAACAGGTGGAAATGTCAGATCCTATCGGACTCCAAGGAACCCCTCCACCACACAGGAAATGGCACTCACACACTGACTGCACACCAGCCCCTGGTGTCATCTCAGAAATATTCTGAGTGCTTATTTAACTCCATTTCCCAGCTAGATACACTTCTACAGCCTCAGCACAACGTTGCAGCAGCACTTCAGGAGTTGATTGAACTGGTTTCACGTAGCGATTTGTCATGAAAATTTTGATCGCCAGTATGTGGCCTGCAGCAAACAATAACTCCACTGCTAAAGATGCTGTTATACAATTTCTAATTATGCCGGTCAGATTTCTCTCTCTCTCTTTGTGTCTCCTCTCTTGTTCCCCTTGACACCTGTAAACAGGACCCTGCAAAATCCTGGAGGAAGAAGCCTACGTTATCTCACTTCTAACTGTGCCATGGCAAGCCAGCTCTATTTATCCTGGCTGTCATTCACATGCTCCACGGCGGCTGAAGAATCGAAGGAGGGGACCTACATGTCTCAAAGTAAAAAATAAAAAAACCTTTTGAAAGTGGTTCCAAATTAAGAGCTGCATCCATGCTGTCAAGCCCCTGCTAGCTGAGTCTACAGCACCTTCCGTGCAAAACTGGAGCTCAGCCCGTTTATTAGAATGATGAAAGCAAAGGGATCTAAAAATTGCACTCCTTCCTTAATGAGCAGCCAAAGAGATCGGTAAGCATAATTTCAGAGGCTAGTAATATTTTATATAATCGCCGAGTGGTTTAAATTGAAAACTCCCAACTGAATCAATATTTACTGCATTGAAACGAAATGAATAGTAATAAGTCACTAAGCTCCCTGTCCTGTTTCATAAAATAAAAAATTATAAAAATGAGCACAGGCGCAAAGAGACTATCACATTAACTTTTACAGCACTTGGGGAGTCGTAACCGACTATTCTCATAAAATACAATTTTAAAAAACCTGCCGGAGGAAGCCTTGCTTCAGCACTGCCAACAGAAAAGCAAAGTAGGAGCCAAGAGTTTAAAAATACAGGCAGAGATTTCTCCCACCAGCCCACATTCCACTTTCTCAGCATGGTTACCTCTTTCCCCAGCCACTCAGAACACACCCCTCAGACAAGAAAGGGTACAGCTAGACAGGCTTCCACCAGACAGGATTACTGCCCATGCCTACACTCCTTTGGCTCCCCACTCCACAGACACACACTCTGGGCTTGTCTACACGGGAAATGCCACAGTGGCACCACTGTAGCGCTTCAATGTAGACACTACCTGTGCTGAGGGGAGGGTTTCTCCCATTGGTGTAGCTAAAAACAACTCCCAGGGACGCAGTAGCTAGATCAATGGAAGATTTTTGCCATTGACCTAGCGCTGTCTACACTGGAGATTAGGTCAGTTTATCTATGCCATTCAGGGGTGTGGATTCACGCCCCTGAGTGACACAGTTAAGATGACTTAATTTTCTAGTGGAGATCAGGCCAGACAGACACACATCCTAGGCTTCCTAAGTTCTCTGCAGTTTCACAGGTTATAGTTCAACACAGTATAGGTTCACTATTACTTTCATGGTGTGACCTTTGTATTTCCAGTGTCCAAGCAGGGTAAATTGATTCCTACCTAGTTGCGTGCAGATGCTAGAATTCTGCAGATGAAGATTTGATGGCTATTCAAAGCATTTCTTTCAGATCCAAACCTCTGCAATATTCCGGGCGTTATTATGTCTGCAATGTCTATTACGGTCAAGGAAAAGGCCCAGCTCCTACTTCCAACTGCAGATTAAACTTTCCAGAGAGGAAACGATACACTCATTGGGCTGAAGTTTCTCAATCCAAACGGATTTATTCTTTTTCTGGATGGTTTGGTAAGAGTCTAGTCGAGCCTTTCAGTTACCCCAGGATGGTGGTTTTCTACAGTTTGAAAAAAAAGTCATTCATAAGCTTGTCCTAATACCACACCATTTTTAATGTGCAATGGTATAGAATGCAGCTGGAGCACGTCTGGAGTGCTGCACACTGAAATAAATACTTAGATTGTGAGATCTTAGCAGCAGGGCAATAGCTTCATATGTGTATGGGCAGCAACCAGTATATGGAGGGGCTGCCGGAATACAAGAATAAACAATAAAGGTGTGCTTATGTTCAGTGACTGCCTGTTCAACACACACACACACACACACACACACACAGCATTTAACTGACTCTGATCACGTTTCCCATGGTGTGACCATTTTATTTATTTTTTTTAAGTTTGGATCCTTTATTTTGAACACTCTGGAAATTAAATGCAGTGCCAGGGTCAAGGTTATTATAAAGCACATTTCTACAGCACCTTTGATTCATGAAACTCAAAGCAATTTACAAACACCTCCATGGAGTAGGAAAATGTTCACCCCACTTTACAGACAGAGAAGTGAAGTGATTTGCTGAAGGACACCCAGGTTAGTGGCTGGGCACAGCTGGTAATGGAATCCAGAAGGCCCATCTCCAAGTCCCCAATTACATTTCCCCTTTTGAAATGCACAAAACCCCTAGGAAATTCAATTTATGGATCCCACAGCACCTCTAACTTAGTCTCTTTGACAAAGACAACAACATACAAAGTTCCACAAAATACTCCCTCTCTCTCCGGAAGGGTCTGAGATACTAGTGACTGAAGGGAAGAGGGGTTTGTGTGCTCTGAAAAATTGCCATGTTGTACTGTGACTTTTTCCAAGAAACAAGACATCTTGTTTCTTCTGGTCGTTTATTCTCCTTGCCTCAAAACATCTTCAGCTGTTTTCCTGACTTCTCATTCTTCTTGTCCACTTTTAAGGCAAAGCTTCAAACCCATCCAATCTCACCAACAACAATGGAAAAGGGCTTTTTTTTTTTTTTAAATGAACCATTCCACAGAAGTTGCCGTTTGTTCTGTGAGCAGTTCAAACTGGGTGGAAACAAACCCCCTTAGCCTTGTGTGAGGACAGCGGTTAACTTTGAATGCTGTGCTTGGGCAAATTGCAGTGTACATCAGCCTTTTTCGTGGATAAGCATAGTTCTGTTTGAAATGTAATTGGATGACTGGTTTATGGGCAGAAGGGGTCTAGGGTTTGTTGAGCAGTTTCCTCATTGAAATCAATAGGAAAGTGTTCCTGACTGTGACCCCAAGTGCCAATTGGCAGAGGGCCCACACTTTTCTTAACACCTAGCAGGCCTGACATACTCACTACACCTAATTCATTGCTGTCATAGTATTTCTTTGTGAAGTGTCATGTGAAATAGCAAATGAAAGCTGGTGACACTCTAGTGATTAACATCATTGTGTGATGTATATACAGATGGTGTGTCAAGAGTTACGTATGTTTGCTGAAAATATGTTCTTAAAATACGTTTTGGGGACAGAGTTGATAAACATGTTTGTCCTAGAGAGATAAGGTGAGTGAGGTAATATTTTTCATTGCACCAACTTCTACTGGTGAAAGAGATATGCTTTCGAGCTTATATACAGCTCTTCCTCTGGTCTGCAAAAGGTACTCAGCATGTCACAGCTAAATACAAGGTGGGAAAGATAAGGAGCTCACACACATTGCAAGAGATTATTCAAGGTGAAATTGGCATTATCACCACAACAGTTATAGGTTTCGTGGATTACAGATTGTTGGAATGAGCCATAAATCCAGTGACTTTATTAATTTTTTGGTGACATGATTTTTGGTGTCTAGCAGAGTTATGAAATTCAAGATACCAAGCTCATCTTTTGAAAGGGTTATGTAAGTTTCCTTTGAGGACAGGGACTGAGAGGTCAGATATGGATTGATTGTTTTGTGAAAAGTGTTCATCCACGGGCGATATGATGTTTTTCGTCTTATTTTTCCATGCAAGTTCATTTGATAGCACAGTGATTGTCTGGTTTCACCCGCACAGTTGTTACTGGAGTATTTAGTGCGCTGGATGAGATACACCACATGTCTCAATAGGCACATGTAGGATCCATGGATCTTGAAAGGTGTATTGTGGGGGGTGTTGAGACTCACAGCAATGGAAATATATCTACAGGTTTTATATCTGTTGTTCTGGCAGGATCTGGTGCTGCTTTGAGTTGGTGGTCCTGATCTGTGGAGAGCTTGCTTCTGATGATGAGCTTGGCTAGATTGGGGGCTTGTTAGAAGGCCAGAAGAGGGAGTTTGGGAAAAATTTCTTTCAGGATGAGATCCCAATGGAGCATGGGTTGTAACTGCTTAATGAGACCTTGTACAGGTTCCAGTCTGGGGTGGTATGTGACAACTAGGGGGTGTGCTGTTGGAGGGTTTTTCCCCTTGTATTGAAGCAGGTTCTCTCAAAATATTTGGGTGGCCCTTTCCATGATATAATCTACTTCTCTGGTGTAGTGTCCTTGTTTGGAAAAGGCAATTTTAACTGCGTTAACGAGTGCATCCTCGACTTTCTCTTCAGAGCGTATTATGTGGTATCCGAGGGTTTAGCTATAGATAACAGATTTCTTCGTGCGTTTGGGGTGGCTGCTGGATCTGTGAAGATAAAGGGTGGTGATCTGTGGGTTTCTTGTATGTAGTTGTCTGTAGGGTTCCATTATTGAAGCTGACTGTGGTGTCCAGGAAGTTGATGCTGGTGTGGGAGCGCTCTAGAGAGAGTTTAATGGATGGGTGGTGGTTGTTGAAGTTGTGATGGAAATCTACAAGGGAGTTTAGGTCATCTCCCCAGATGAAAATATCAATGTATCTTGGGTATTTCATTGGTTTCATGGTGCACTCATCCAGAAATTCTTCCTCGATGTGGCCCATGAAGAGGTTGGCATATTGGGGAGCCATCCTTGTACCCACGGCTGTTCCCATGGTTTTTACAGTGTTTGTTGTTGAATGTAAAATTGTTATGGGCAAGGATGAAATGGATACATTTGGCAAAGTGTTTCTCTCTTACAACGAACTCCATATCTGTTCCACCTTGTATTTAGTGGTGATACTCTGAGTACCTTCCTCAGACACAAAGAAGAGCTCTGTGTAAACTCAAAAGCCTGTCTCATTCACCAACAGAAGGTGGTTCAGTAAAAGATATTACATCTCACCCACCTTATCTCTCTAATATCCTAGGACCCACATGGCTACAACACTGGGAACAAGTTTGTCCTAGACAAAGGAATGTTCATTTGCCAGTTTGCCTGGGCCGCTAATGTAAATTGAGAATGGTGATGCCAGAGGCAATGGGCAGTTCATTTGCAACCGAGGTAAATACCAGTTATCAGGAGGATGAGGAAACAACATGGCATCAGCACATCAGCGGACACACCAGAGTGTGAACCCCAGGGGGCCATCTTGACTTGAGACAAAGATAATGAACTCTGAGGAATATAAGGAGAAGAAAAGGGACATCTTGTTATCCATCACTGAGGGAATAAAGAAGTTAGAGCTCTTTGTGCCTCTGAGTGATGGATTCCCAGCCAATGTGGGTTGGTGATGCTGAGAAGCAGCTGTAGGTAAGAAAACTGCTTTAGACAAAGCTTGGAGCCTTCTCCGGTTATATGTCATCTCTCAGAAGCGTGTTATGCTTTTGTTTTATTTGTGACCATTTTCTGTTTCTATTATCTCTGCTTGGTGTCACTCTAATCTCTGTTCTTTATCCATAAACTTTTTCGTGTTTTATTACCAATTCATTGCAGGGCTGTGATAGGAAAGTGAGGTGTGCATCCTCAGCTGAGCCAACAAGCTAGTGTATATTCTGTGTCTCTGGAGACAGCAGACTTGTGGGCATCAGCGACAGGGGCTGGATGATGCAGGAAGATGCTTCTGGAGAGTTTGGGAACTGATGTTCAGCCAGGGTTAGACTGGCAAAGTCCTAAGGGATTTGTCTGGCTGGCTAACAGACTGGGGAGGCGGGGAACTACAACACAGTATAGCACCAATAAATCCCTCTTGCTAAGGCAGAAAGATAACAGGGTGGTTTACAATCCTGCCTGTCCTGAGAAAGCAACACACTGTCCATCTCACTTAAGAATGCAGCCTCCACAGAGCAAATGACAAGCCATGCAAAGCCATAGAACTGCTGGCATTTCCACATTTCCTCCTCAAATTATTAATATGGTCTTTTAAAAATAGGTTTAAAAGGAATATTTTAAGATCTCTTTAGATTATAAGATTATTTAAAATTTCAAGCAGGGACTATCTTCTTTTATGTCCTGTACAGCCCTGAGCACCCTGTTCATGCTTAACAGATAATAAAATATTTATCCATATAAATTTTGATGAAAAAAATATTGGAGTTTCCTTTAGGGCCCTCCCTTGAAGACTCCCTCCCCTCTCTGTTTCCGGTCTAGAGGACGAGAGCTTCTTTCAGTTACTAATATTTTAATTCACTAGTTTTTAATTTGATAAATGACTATGAAATTCAGGCATTGTTCCACAGCAAGTGAAATTATTTCTTCTCAAAATGATCTGGAGCCTGGAAACTGTCAACGCTTTTGGACAAGCAGCTCCTACACTTGTGCCAAGTTCAACCCTTGTGCCCTTTTTTCACGTTCCCATATTTAACAGCTGTGACCTTTAAGACCTTCCTATGTCCATCTGTAAATCCCTTCTTCAGACAAGCCTGGTGGACAGTGCAAGACACAGATGCTGCAGTGGTCAGCTAGCACTCCAGAGGCCCCAGTCAGATATCAGGAGAACAAAGGGAGCAGAGAAGATGCTGACCACAGATGTTCTTCCAATACATGGCAGTCCCACAGTAACTTACTTCACAGAGGACTCTGACCAGCTCATTGAAGTTCGGCTATTAGCCAAATGGAAATGAAACAGCATGCCAAGTTGAGCCTGGATTCTGTAAATCTCATGCAAATCAACATACCAGTACTCAGGAATCACTGATTAACGACAGACCCCTACCCCATCTGTGACATCCCACTCAGCACATTTCACAGCCATGCTGGGGATCCTGCCTCAAGGAAATGCCATTTACCAAGCCAGTGGAGACCATAGCATCGTGGAATCTGTGTGGGTGGCATCAGTTCCAGCCTCCTTCCCTCTATGAGCACCACATACTGGCTGGTTAAGAGTTTTGGCTGTTAATCCTAGGACAAGTCCCATTGTTAACATGGGTAGTCAGGGTGGAAACAGAAGACTATAGCTATTTAGAGGTAAATCAGTTGCTACTCTCCATGCCCGCCCCCACCCCCCACCCACAAAGTTTGTTTGATAAGTGACTAAGAAAAGGACTACTCCTTATGCGAGAGGATTGTTATCAGTTTAGAGGTTTGTGGTATCTGAGGTTAGTGACATATACAATATGTTGTACAAGTTTCTTTATTGGCTTTCTTTGATATAACACAATCAAACATAAAAGCCAGAGAGATTTCCTCTAGTAGGAAAGAAGGCCTCTAAGTCATACCACAAATTGCAAAGCTTCACCACACTGCTCTAGAGGGCAAGAACTTCTAGTGTGTCAGACAGAGAATTTGCATCTAAAAAAAATGAAATACTTTGCCAAGGCAAGAATTAAAAACCACAGATGAGTGCAGCCATAAGGAGCGGATACAGACACCTCCTGAAATGACTGAGCCAGACATCTTTATGATACCTCAAGGTGGTACTTATTCAATACTAAACAAGTTAATTCTGATCATCTCGGAAGCAGCTGAAGTAAATAAATTCACAGTGACTGAGAAAGCCGATTACATTGTTCCAAAAAAACCCAAGGAGGGGGGAAAAGGCAAGCCAGAGGCTCATTAGCACACACAAGACTCCAGCTAGGCTATGGAGACACAGTGTATTGAGCAATACGAGCTCCCTCTTGATTACTGGGACTCTGGTATTAAGCAGATATTAAGAGGCAAATATATCCCCCCACAAATCCAAAAGGTCTATTGTGTTTCACAGCTGACTCACCTTACTGCCAATCCCTCTCTTTTTCATAATACAGACATGTACGAGTAATTACTTGGAAAAAATATTCCACACTGAAAAGCCCAACACTTGTTAAAATCAAAATCCAGCTTGAAGTGTGTGTTCCTGGTCCAAAGGCCATAAACTGTTTGCCCTAAAACATAGGATCAAACTGTAAATCCTGATCTTCTGCCCTGAGGCCACAGTGCCTGGTGTAAAGAACCTACTATTATTCATTTACAGTAGCATTCACTATGTTAGATACTTTCCAAACACTGAAGCAAGCATGCTCTGCACGGAGGTGCTCACAATCTAAGAACAGAGGAGGAGACAGGTGAAAGAAAACGAAATGGGAACAACGGCCCATTTATCCATGCGGAAGACCGAGGAAATGTACGAGGACGCCTTGAAAGTACATCTTAAGAAGGAAGGCATTGACCCCACGAATTGGAAAGAGCTGGCTGGCAACAGACTGCAATGGCATCACACCATGCATCATACACCCAGCCTCAGCCCATTTTGAAGGGAATCAGCTTGCTCAAGAGGCTAAGGAACAGCAGAGGAAGGAACATATACAGCGTCCCAGCCAGAAGTTGTGCTCTCTCCAAGCAACCGCCTGTCATATATGCGGAAAAACCTGTAGAGCACCGATCGGAGTCCTCAGCAATCTTAAGTCTCATCAATGACTTTTCCCCCGGCAGACATCAGCCTCATATCGAGGGACAGCCAATGACTATGACTAGACTTCTACCCTAAAGAAAGCTACTCCCCCACCACTCATTGTTACAGATCAGTTAAGCTGTCTGTGATTCATTCATGCTGAAATGCTAGAATTAATGTTAACTATCAGTTACAGAATGTTATATGCCTTGTGTCTTTAAAAGAAAACTGAGCTCTTTACAGGGTGACACCTCCGCAGGCAAAATAATGAACATGCCAAAACACGGTCAGTAAGGCCAGCACCCCAGCTAGACAGCCTTGGAGAAGAGGGGATGCTTATTTGGGGATGTCAGAGGGAAATCAGAATGGGACAGCAGTGACGAATATCATGCTGACATCCGGAGCACTAGCACAATCATGAGCTAATCTGCCGACAGACTACCCCAGGAAACACCACTTCTTTCCGGCAGAATGCGTTCTATCAGAATAAGCCAGACACATTGAATGAAATCTGAAATGTGTACAAGGGCTGAGAGAGGTCAGTAAAGCCAGGGGACAACAGATGCCACAAAGGATGGGTGTCTGACAAACTGCTCGGCAGGAAGGGTCAGAGGAGAAAAGGCATTCTCCACAAACACAGGGTATTCTTTAAAAAGAAAAGGAGGACTTGTGGCACCTTAGAGACTAACCAATTTATTTGAGCATAAGCTTTTATGAGCTACAGCTCACTTCATCGGATGCACAAAAGCTTATGCTCAAATAAATTGGTTAGTCTCTAAGGTGCCACAAGTCCTCCTGTTCTTTTTGCGGATACAGACTAACACGGCTGCTACTCTGAAACCTGTCATCATGCAAGGTATTCTTTGTTCACTGGAGCTAACCCTATACTAGGCCTAACAAGATGGGCTTTTGCAGAGTGTCCAGTCAGACAAACCATTTCTGTTTTAACTGGATCTTTTCTCTCTAGTCTTAATTCATTTCAGTATTAATTAGGCCACTTGGGTCTTAGCTAGTTTGAGAATTTCACACCCACTCGGATTCTCAGTCAAAAGGGCATGAACTAGAGACTTCACTCATAAGGTGTGTTGGTATCAGGTCCAATGGGTGCGCGGGAAACACCATCATGGATGAGAACCCAGATTAAAGGGCACAAGCTCCTCCAAGAGCAAGTTAGTACTACTAGAGCTGTCCACATCCTGTGGCTCAGTCTGAACCCTGACTGTAAAGCATCTGGAATATTGGTGGGGAGCAGGAGCTATTGGTGTATAACCATTGCCACAGTTCCAGTGAGTTTGCTCAAGAAAGGGACTGATTATCTGCCATTCTTCCCAGAACTACCTCGCCATCCCTCAAAGCATCCGTCACACGGTTTTTCCCACTAAAAGGTTTTTAATCCAGATTCTTCTCTTCCTTAATAGCCTCTGAAATAACTCTGCTTTCATTTGACTCCTGATTAATCAAACTGGGAAGAAATGCTCCATCAGCCTTCATCTTCTACATTCAATTTGTTTTCAATGTAATTTAGAAGCTTTTGGTTTGCACCGACCCAATCTACCAGTCAGAAGCAGCACAGTACCCCTATGATGAGAGACATTCATTTTGTTTCCTGGCCTAGGCCATTTCAGAATCGCTCTTTTACATCCACAAATCCAGGAGTATTTGCAGGGGTTTTATAACCCCTGCATTTTTCTCATGCCAGGAAGAAACAGATGGATCCATCTTTGAGCCTGAAAGAGGACTAAATGTTTGTCTAGCTTGGAAAGAATTAATCAGTTGAAAATTAAGCCCAAGTACTTGCCAACTGGTCCGACCTTACTGCCCCCAGAAACTGGTTAGCTCTTTTTCGAGGCCTGAGACTTCCCCCGTCACTCATCTGTAACATGTTGGCAACGCAGCGAGGTACAGCCCAGATGCTAGCAACAGTTGGATATGGCTCAGTGCAACAGATCGTGGTGGGGCTTAGAGGAAGGTACCACTATTTAGCTGTATTTGGTAGCTAACACAAATTGATTACGGCATTGTTGGAGGGCACTGATCTGCCATTCAGCTGTGTTAGTTTTACTGCAGTATGCTAGGACTTTTTACCAACTTAAATGCCAGCAACTAGTGCCAAACTTCTGGAACTGATCAACTGAAAGCCAGAGAAGTTACTGCATTGTAGCAAAAACCACTCGAAAAAAACTTGCCATTGTTAATTTCCCAGTCTGGAGTAGAACTTAAATACATCACTCATTCATCTGTCATTGTCAGGTTAAAAATCAGATTTAAAATAAAATGTCCCTTAACTTTGTAAATATCCAGGGTTGAAACAAAATATTCTCAAACTTCTTATACTGTTAGGTAGGATTGTTATATTTATATAACTGCTTCCAGACGTTAAAAACTCCTTTTCAAAAAAGTGTTTAATACACACAAAGTACATGTGCAATTTTGCGATCATAGACTATCAGGGTTGGAAGGGACCTCAGGAGGTTATCTAGTCCAACCCCCTGCTCAAAGCAGGACCAACCCCAACTAAATCGTCCCAAACCGTGGCCAGTGGGAGCTGTGGGGGCGGCACCTGCTAGCAGAAGCAGCACACAGAGCCAGGAGCTGAGGGAGGGAGGGACATGTCCCCGCTTCTAGGGAGCCCCCGAGGCAAGCGCTGCCCAAAGCCCGCACCACAGCCCAAACTCCTGCTGCTGGTGAGTTCCGTGATCTCTGTGTTAAACTCGCAGTGTTAAAAATAAAACACCCCGGGATTGGATGCGGACCAAAAAGAGGGAGGATGGTCTTGTCATTAAGGCACTGGATTAGGATTCAGGAACTCTGGGTGCAATTCCTGGCTCAGTCACAGATCCTGTGTGACCCCGGGCAAGCCCCTTTGTGCCTCAGTTTCCCATCTGAAAAATTGGAATAATGATATTGCCTTTCCCCTGCACTTCGCTGGCCTTGTCTACTTTGAGTGTGAACTCTCCAGGATATAGCCCATTGCTTTGTGTGTGTCTGTACGGCATCCGGTACAATGGGGCCCCTTTCTCAGGTGAGGTCTCTAAGCAATACTGCAACACAAATTCCCATCTGTCCCAGATACAGGTGTCTACAGAAAACCACATGTGTGATGGAGAACTCAGAACAAGGACAGAGAGTAGCCTAGTGACCTGGGAAGCGGAGGTGGAAAATCTATTTTATAGAAGGGAAAAGAATTCTAGCCTACGTCTACAGGTATTTGCCATTATCAGGGAGAGAGGGAGGAACATTTATTCAAATTTAAAAAAGAAAATCTACAAGGGGAGAACAGAGATGGAACGTGAGGCAATATCCTGGCAGTTTTACCAACATCCTTGGTAAAAATGAGCTATTACCATATGATTGACAGGCTGCAGCTATTGTAAGTGACAGGGGAGCATAAAAGAAAGAAACAACAGTGTTTTCAACAGCCTTATTTTCCTACCCTTGGATGGCAACAGTGGCATCACAAACTAATGAGAAGGTACAAAAGTACAGACGGTTACAGGCATATAACATCCCTCCATGAAATTAAGTGTGTATGCAAAAGGTCATCTGTATGGCAGATCACCTCTTAGAAAACACCCTGGTTTGGGGGAGAGGGTTGGCGCTTCCATCATCTCTCACAGAGGCTCCTCTGGAAATCTACAAATCTCACCTTCCTAGTACTGGAGATAGGGATTTTAATGATTTAAATTAACCAGTTTTACTTGTGCGCTAGCCTTGGCTCAGTATTACCGCGAGACTCTCTAATGAATAAGGAAGTGCCAGCTCCAAGTCATCCATACACTACACACACAGAGAGCCAGCAAGGATTCTTCAGGGCAAGTCTTCACTTCAAACGCTGAAACTGTGCACCTGCAGCCGCGTAGCGCTTCAGTGAAGACCCAACCTGCACCAACGGGAGAGCCTCTCCCACCAGCATAGTTAATCTACCTCCCCGAGAAGCTACGTCGACAGGAGAACTCTCCCGTCGCGTCAATGCTGGGTGCACCGCAGTATGGGTCAGGAGAACTAATTTTTCACATCCGTGAGTGACATACTCATACCAACCTTAATTTTGTAGGGTAGACCTGGCTTCAGACCTATTCCAAAGGGCATGAGCCCCAACTTTTTAAAACTTCCTCACTAATATGGGTGCCTCCCTTTTGGGGTGCCCAATGAGCTTGATTTTCAGAGGTGCAGAGTCTCCCTTTACTCCAGTTGCCAGAAGCTGGGAATGAGTGACATGGGATGGGTCACTTGATGTTGACCTGTTCTGTTCATTCCCTCTGGGGCACCTGGCATTGGCTGCTGTCAGAAGACAGGATACGGGGCTGGATGGACCTTTGGTCTGGCCCAGTCTGGCCATTCTTATGTTCTGAAGCCAATGGGAGCTGCAGAAGCTCAGCACCTCTGAAAACAGAGCCCTTGGAATTTGACGTTGGCTGCCCAAAAACAGAGGCCAGTTTCAGAAGTTCAGACCAGGATGACTAGTACACTCACCTAGCTGAGCTCATGCAGGCAGGCTGCATAGGCAGGAATTTGGAGAGGCAGGTTTACACCTCAGCAAAAGCAATTTTTAATATCCTATGGAAATCTCCTTGTTTAAGAAGATTCTATAGATTGTCTTTTGTGTTTGATGGTTATTTCCCTGGAATCTGCCTGCTGGATGTCTTGTTAAACATATTCTATGTAGGTATTTCCAATGCCTCAGTGTAGTATCTTCGGCACAGAATCACATTCAGCCTACAAAACTAGAATGCTTATTTGAGGGGGTATTTTCACAAAGACCTACCGCAATAAAGATACAGCTGCCATACCCTGACCCTGGGAGAAAAAGGAGACACAGCAGAGAGGACACTGCTTCGTAACAACTGGATCAGGAACGGACAATAATGAAGAGATAATAAAACCCCACCCCCACAGACACCTGCCCAGTCTGGCTTTTCCTTACTCTTCAGTAACACTCGTATAGCTTGCCACACCAATAAAGTTTCACTGGACTGAACTGCATTGCATTGAGAGAGATTTTCCTACCTCTTTTTTTAAACTTTCAGGCTATTGTTTTTCTTTGTTCCTTTTCTCTGTTTGTCTGATTGGTCAAGTGGCTCATATGCTAACATGTAAGATCCAGTGTCACCAAGAATTAAACTCACAAGGATCATCTATATGTGCAGAACTCCATAACACTCCATTGACAAGCCTGCTCGACTACATAATCATTAACAGTCTGGTGAAAGGTTTTCACCTGAAGTTGTTTGATAGATGAATCAGTCCAACAGGCCATTAGTTACCTTCTCTTCTCCACTTTACCATACACTGCTGTATACTCCAATTTCCTCTCACATGCCATCAATCAGCAATGGGGCTGCATTAGACATGAGACTGCTTTTCTTGCCCACCACAGAAGATGGTCAATCAGAAAGCCTAATTCGCATGCCTCTGATCTTTCAGTAGTACTGATTTATTCTGTCCAATTTGAAAGGTTTGCATAATTCTTTGGCTCTATGTACCATGTGATTATTGGGTACTTAATACACTTTACATAATGAGTTCACTTCATTACATGTGTCCTATAAACATCTAATACAAATACTGAAACAGAAATGTCTATTCTAGGCAAGCAATAAACCTTTGTCTGAAAAAAGTAAAGAAGAAAAGGTTTTACTGAGTAACGTATATCCCTTATTGTTAGACCAAAGCCTTGGTTCAGCTTCTGCCGTCAGCAGCTGAGATGCTTGCCATGCTGGTGAGTACGGTACAAAACCCCAGATGAACAGATGAGAGAGCAAGGGCTACAATCGCACCTAAAGGCCTCACCTGCAACCTGGAGCCAATGTACTAGGTGCTGTAGATACACATAGGAAGAGACAGTCCATGCCTACACTCTGAACAGACAATGCAGATATAGAGAGAGAGGGAGGGAGGGGAAACTGAGGCAGAGAGCAGGGCATTGAGTTGCCAGAGGTCACCCAGCAGGTCAGTGGCAGAGCTAGAATCCAGATCTCCCATCTCCAAATCCAGTGCCTGTCTTCTAGGTCACTCCTAGGGTTGTCAACTCTGACTGAAGCTATTCCGGGAGATTATTTTTCCCAACATGACGTAATGTCATTTTCTTAAAATATCCTATTAAAATCTCCTGAATTGCTTTCAGTAGTCACCAGGAGATGGATGCCGATTCTGGGAGACTGCAGGCCAATCCTGGAGGGTTGGCAACCCTAGTCATTCTGCCCACCAAGGGCTGCTTCCTCTGCCACCCTTGTACCTTCAGAACACTCCATCCCACAAACACACACGTGTGTAGTGGATTTTTACAGTAACAAACATTCACACAAGAAATTGAAACAGCCAACAGAGCAGAGGGTTCTGCATTAACCAGATTACAAACTGGTTGGGTCTCTCCATTCATTTCCATCTTCCCTGCTACCCAGAGAGTGAAAGGTCAGAGTGTTGCGGCAGAAGAAAGCCAGAGCTAGACTGGGATTTTGCATGGAGAGATGATCTCAATGGAAGCTCAGCCAGTTGGAAAAGAGCCTAGTGGAGGAAACTGCCTCTTGTGTATCTTTCATTGATGAGACAACTGTGTTTTGCTGGGTTTTAAGTGCCTCTGTTTAAAGCTATGCCCAACCAGTACCAAACAAAAAGGCACTACTTTGGTTTCAAAGGTGTGAGGAGCTATGCTCTCCATCTTTATAATCATGCAACTCAGCCAAAAGACAGGCTGCCAGGCTGCAGCTGGGTATTAAGTTTTGTCTAGCTCTCTACAAACAGGCCAGAACATTTTCAGATCTGGGTGCCCCATGTTAGGGATCTGAATGCATATTTAAGCAGCACAATATGCCTCATTTTCAGAGGAGCTGCAAACCTGCAGGTCCTATTGGCTAGCATGGAAACAGTCAGGCAACTTATTTAGGCGCATACTTTTAAGCACTCACATTTGAACATCAGGCCCATACAAATACATTACAGAATGGGAGGCCTTGGGCTATTAGTTTTAGCCTCATTAAATTAAGAGAAAACTGTGAATCCTCCCCGTGCTGAGGCAGTTGAAGTCGTCCATCTTCTTCCTCACTAACCGAAACATACAGATATGACCCATTAAGCGATGCGCACACACACAAGATCTCCATTTTCTTAAACCTGGAACGAATTCTCTCTTGGAAGTTTTACAAACCAGAACCTGGTCCTTTAGCACCTCCAGCAACCCCTCTCCCCTGCATATAACGCTCTAGAGAAGGATGAACATGGAAGGAATGAGCCAAGATTAACACAATACCCGGTCAACTAAATAACGCATAATTGCCTCCCCAGGTTTGAAACTGACAGTTTTGTTTTTAATAGAATCAATTCAAAAACCTACCACTCCATTAACGAAAATTAAAAAAAGAAAATCCCATTATTCTGAAGTATTAGCGTGTGCATTTAAAGCTGGCCATTAACCTGTGGCTCCCATTTTTATTTTGTTTTCATTAGTTCCTCCAAAGTAGGGCTCAATTAGTGTGGCTGCCTCTTAGAGGAGGAGGAGGAGGAAACCAGGGGGTGGGTTCTTCTCTCCCCAGACAGACCAGAATTTGTGCATCCCAGCAGCCTGGAGCCCAAGGGCAAAGCATCATCACAAACCAGTGTTAAGGAGAGAGCAAGAAGGCATTTTATGCAAGGCCTGGGGGTACATTTGTGAAATTAGGATTTCAACCAGCGCTGATAATCATGTTGCCCCTCACTTCTTTCTTAGATAGGAACAATCCAAAATATGTAAACGCAGGGGAAAAGATGCACATTCCTTTTTTCTCTCAGTCCCCCCTATTTGCTCTCTGCAATGGTGGGTAATGCTCACAGCTGATTGTTTCAGGAACTGGGGTGGGAGTGGGTCAAGGGAAACTTCACCTGAGATTGGATATTTGTGGCCTGAAAGATCCCATGCTGCCATTTCAACATCCCACATTGCACAATAAATGTGCAGGAGTCCAACACTTGGCAGCATGCTAGGGAAAGTCAAGCCCAGCACCCAGATATCTGCTCCATTTGGAAAAAAAGAGATGAAGTATTATCAAGTGCCTCTCATTTTAGGGGAGGAGAAGCACTGTGCATATGAAAGATTAATGCACAGCTTTGCCAAAAAGAGTCTACATTGTTTTTTAAAGCCTCTAACTAGTAGCAAACAGAAAATGGATTATGTTAGGCCGGATGTCAGAACTTCTCAGAAACAATAAGGGGTTGTGTCTCTCATACCATCCTCCTTAAAAAGATTAAAAAGTACTTCCTATAGAAAAAAAAATCATATTTTTAAACTGGAGCCATAGTTTCCCCCGGCCTATAATGTCTCCAATCTCAGCAGATGAATTTCACTGTAATGAGATGTCATTTTTGAGAATGGTTTAACATCCCTTCAAAAAAATCTTATCCCTAAACCTCATAAAACCACATAGAGATTATTAAAAGAAAATTTACCACCCAGACAAAAAAAAATAAAACAAAATAGAACCCGCCAATTCACAGAATCCATGACACGGCCATTTTTAAATGTGATGGAAAAGGCTTTCCAAGTTATCTGCTTAAACACAGGGTTTCTGTTTACTTCTCACTTTCATGTCAAATGAATTTAGGAAGAAAAAATTGACAGGAACTTTAAGGACATTAGTCACATTTCAACTCCCTTTCAGATTAATGTACTGAAAGCTTTTGGGGTGGGGGGATGGTGGAGAAAGACAGGAGGGGATAAGAACTGTGGTAATAACTGCATATCTTGATGAAATAAAATTAACTCCTAGTCCCCCAACTTTTGATCACACGGTTCTGCAGTCCAAATACAGACCAAAGTCAGGAGGGGAGTCACAAGAAGGAAGGTAAAGGCCAGCACAAGTATCTGAAAGGAGAGAACCATATGCATCTCTCTCAATTGATAAGCACACAAAAGTATTTTCCACTTTATGCATCCGATGAAGTGAGCTGTAGTTCACGAAAGCTTATGTTCAAATAAATTGGTTAGTATCTAAGGTGCCACAGGTCCTCCTGTTCTTTTTTTTAAAAGTAACCCAATTCACTCTAATTCTTCCAAGTCAAATGCTTAGTAGACGACTCATCATCATAAAATGCAAGCACTGCTGCTGCTTTTCTTGGTGGACACCAGGAATTCAGGGATGCGATTGGCTCTGTCCCACTGAAATTATACGGGGATCTCAGATTAGCGAAGGCTAGGGGGTGTTTCATGGCTGGGAAGGATTTAACAAAGTACAATAAAAATAATATTCCAAGTGATCCACTGCTCAGCTTCTCGATAACTTCCCTGGAAGTGGCTTCTGAACATTCAGACAGGCAATAAAAACCTACATGAAAGACGTTATAATCTTGTTTAAAACTGACAAAGCCCAGGAGAATTCAGAGAAGAGAAGCTTCAACTTAGAATCATAGAATATCAGGGTTGGAAGGGACCCCCTGAAGGTCATCTAGTCCAACCCCCTGCTCGAAGCAGGACCAATTCCCAGTTAAATCATCCCAGCCAGGGCTTTGTCAAGCCTGACCTTAAAAACCTCTAAGGAAGGAGATTCTACCACCTCCCTAGGTAACGCATTCCAATGTTTCACCACCCTCTTAGTGAAAGTTTTTCCTAATATCCAATCTAAACCTCCCCCACTGCAACTTGAGACCATTACTCCTCGTTCTGTCATCTGCTACCATTGAGAACAGTCTAGAGCCATCCTCTTTGGAACCCCCTTTCAGGTAGTTGAAAGCAGCTATCAAATCCCCCCTCATTCTTCTCTTCTGCAGGCTAAACAATCCCAGCTCCCTCAGCCTCTCCTCATAAGTCATGTGTTCTAGACCCCTAATCATTTTTGTTGCCCTTCGCTGGACCCTCTCCAATTTATCCACATCCTTCTTGTAGTGTGGGGCCCAAAACTGGACACAGTACTCCAGATGAGGCCTCACCAATGTCGAATAGAGGGGAACGATCACGTCCCTCGATCTGCTCGCTATGCCCCTACTTATACATCCCAAAATGCCATTGGCCTTCTTGGCAACAAGGGCACACTGCTGACTCATATCCAGCTTCTCGTCCATTGTCACCACAGGTCCTTTTCCGCAGAACTGCTGCCTAGCCATTCGGTCCCTAGTCTGTAGCGGTGCATTGGATTCTTCCATCCTAAGTGCAGGACCCTGCACTTATCCTTATTGAACCTCATCAGATTTCTTTTGGCCCAATCCTCCAATTTGTCTAGGTCCTTCTGTATCCTATCCCTCCCCTCCAGCGTATCTACCACTCCTCCCAGTTTAGTATCATCCGCAAATTTGCTGAGAGTGCAATCCACACCATCCTCCAGATCATTTATGAAGATATTGAACAAAACCGGCCCCAGGACCGACCCTTGGGGCACTCCACTTGATACCAGCTGCCAACTAGACATGGAGCCATTGATCACTACCCGTTGAGCCCGACAATCTAGCCAGCTTTCTACCCACCTTATAGTGCATTCATCCAGCCCATACTTCCTTAACTTGCTGACAAGAATACTGTGGGAGACCGTGTCAAAAGCTTTGCTAAAGTCAAGAAACAATACATCCACTGCTTTCCCTTCATTCACAGAACCAGTAATTTCATCATAAAAGGCGATTAGATTAGTCAGGCATGACCTTCCCTTGGTGAATCCATGCTGACTGTTCCTGATCACTTTCCTCTCATGCAAGTGCTTCAGGATTGATTCTTTGAGGACCTGCTCCATGATTTTTCCAGGGACTGAGGTGAGGCTGACTGGCCTGTAGTTCCCAGGATCCTCCTTCTTCCCTTTTTTAAAGATTGGCACTACATTAGCCTTTTTCCAGTCATCCGGGACTTCCCCCATTCGCCACGAGTTTTCAAAGATAATGGCCAATGGCTCTGCAATCACAGCCGCCAACTCCTTCAGCACTCTCGGTTGCAACTCGTCCGGCCCCATGGACTTGTGCATGTCCAGCTTTTCTAAATAGTCCCTAACCACCTCTATCTCCACAGAGGGCTGGCCATCTCTTCCCCATTTTGTGATGCCCAGTGCAGCAGTCTGGGAGCTGACCTTGTTAGTGAAAACAGAGGCAAAAAAAACATTGAGTACATTAGCTTTTTCCACATCCTCTGTCACTAGGTTGCCTCCCTCATTCAGTAAGGGGCCCACACTTTCCTTGGCTTTCTTCTTGTTGCCAACATACCTGAAAAAACCCTTCTTGTTACTTTTGACATCTCTCGCTAGCTGCAGCTCCAGGTGCGATTTGGCCCTCCTGATTTCATTCCTACATGCCCGAGCAATATTTTTATACTCTTCCCTGGTCATATGTCCAACCTTCCACTTCTTGTAAGCTTCTTTTTTATGTTTAAGATCCGCTAGGATTTCACCATTAAGCCAAGCTGGTCACCTGCCATATTTACTATTCTTTCGACTCATTGGGATGGTTTGTCCCTGTAACCTCAACAGGGATTCCTTGAAATACAGCCAGGTCTCCTGGACTCCTTTCCCCTTCAAGTTAGTCCCCCAGGGGATCCTGGCCATCCGTTCCCTGAGGGAGTCGAAGTCTGCTTTCCTGAAGTCCAGGACTTCACTTGCTCATTTCACTGTCGCCGAGTAAACACGACACACGCACACTTTAAAAAACCAGCTTGTTAGCCACAGTGCTGGGCTGGTTAGCACTGGGGACTGGCACAGGGGAATCCAGGGGCAGATTTGCTGGTCTGGGCTTTCACTTCCCGCTCAAGCAAAGGCTTGCACACGGCAGAGAGCTGTCAAGGACCAAGGGGAAGAGACAGACCTCTATTGAGGACAAACACGAAGAAGTCACCTCACAATATATGTAACTTCATTCGAAGCTTCCTCCCCACCAGCACGCTCAGTGATTATCAATGGAAGCAGCCAATGTTAACACTTCGCTACCTTTTCTCTGCCACTGTGGAAATGGCACATTTGACTCTGCTACACCAGAGCAATACCGATCCCATCTATCCATGGTGCATTATGATCCAGAATCACACACTCAGCTATTGCAATCCAGGACCCTGAGAATTGACCCTGGCTGGGATGATTTAACTGGGAATTGGTCCTGCTTTGAGCAGGGGGTTGGACTAGATGACCTTCTGGGGTCCCTTCCAACCCTGATATTCTATGATTCTATGACCCCATGACTTGTAAATTCAGCTTGATTTAATGCGTCCGCCCCTTACCGAAGTGTTTCACTGCATCAGGATTAAAGTTCCTCTCTAAAGTAACAAAGTGGTAGTAATATAGAGCAGTGCTTGAAATTTCCCCCCAAGAATCCAGGAGGAAACATGTTCTCAGCTTTCCCTTCTCCTTTCCTGCCGTGCAGTGGCTAAACATGCATCTTTGTGCAGCTCAGATGGTGTGGACAAGAGATGCCAGATGTATTTATGTAGCAGAGAGCATCAGTTTAAACAAACAGCAAGTTTTAAAAACTGAGAGGGATCTCTTTTCCATGCTGTGCTCTGCATAGCTCACAGAAACGTTTGCTGACAAGGGGCCACTTCAACTAGCTTCTCCAGAAGGTGGATTTGAGAAAATACACAAGAGCAGAAACTAGCTAGCAACAGAAAGAAATAATTACTTGTAATTTATCTGCCTCTAGCTGATTCTTCTTCTTGATATTTCTTGAGCCATTCTGGTTGTGAATGGAGAGAAAATGATACTGCAGCTGGAGCACGCTGTACGCATAATTGTCAGTAATGACAGCTCAGAGCCCTTATCACCCACATTGATCCAAATCAGAACGCCATACACATGAGCTGAAACTCCCCATCCCACCGTTTCCAGCGCATTACACAAAAAGGTACATTTTGCACAGAAAATGAACTTAGGAACATGCTTCCACCTAATTCTATTCGCGAAGCTTATCACAAATTGGAATTCTCAGCCTGTGATACTGAGTCAGTTTACAAGCCAACCACGTGATATACATACCAGAGTAACAATGCACATGAAGGATGGGGATTCAGCCATGGCAAAGAAGAACAGGATTAAACTATGTTCTCAGTAAGCTAGGGCTATGGAACAGTTTCCATATGAGGAGTGATTAATAAGACTTGGCCTTTCAGCTTGGTCAAGAGACGACGATGAAATAAGCATTTTCCCAGCAGTATCCAAGACCCTGAATGTAAGCAATCAGAATCTGAGAAAATGGTGTTGGAAAAGCAAAGAGAGAAAGGGATATATTGGTCCCTCAAGACAAAAAAAGAATCTTAGAACTAATAAAATAAATAAACAAAGGGTACTCTGCTCTTAGACCATTTCAACGAGTGCAGCATTCAGGGCCCCAAACATCTTATGTATGAAATCTCTCACATTGGTATGAAAGAGCACCATAAGACAAAGCCAACTGTTATGCCACAATCTGCCCTGAGTAGTGGGCATTAAAAGGGAAGGGATTGTGACTCTTACATTCACAATTCCCTCTCTGTTTCTCCCGTTGCTTCAGGGACACAAGTGATCTGCTACGTTACTACTTTCATAGCATATTATTTCCGCTTCTGCACCATCACAACCACACTTGTTGACACTTGGGAAAAAGGGGCAAAGCAAAGGGTCCATCCATTCTCCTTCCATCCACATGCCTGATTAACGACTGCAGGGAGACATGACAGAAGTCCGTAAAATCACGATTCGTATAGAGAAAGTAAATAAGGAAGTGTTATTTACTCCTCCTCCTAACGCAAGAACTAGGGGTCACCCAATTAAATTAATAGGCAGCAGGTTTAAAACAAACAAAAGGAAGTATTTCTTCACACAACGCACTATAACAGGGCTCAAAAAAGAACTCAATAAGTTCATGGAGGATAAGTCCATCAATGGCTATTAGCCAGGATGGGCAGGGACGGTGTCCCTAGCCTCTGTTTGCCAGAAGCTAGGAATGGGCGACAGGGGATGGATCACTTGATGATTCCCTGTTCTGTTCATTCCCTCTAGGGCACCTGGCATTGGCCGCTGTCAGAAGAGAGGATACTGGGCTAGATGGATCTTTGGTCTGACGCAGCGTGGCCGTGTTTATGTTCTTATGTAGTAACATCCCCTAAGGCATTCCTTTGGAAATGTGTGGGTTTTTTTCCTGTGGAGCCAGCCAGTTCACCACAGAGAGGTTACACATGGAGATGTCCCCTGCGGTGCAGGATGCCCTTGCCTCGCAGCCAACGCAGCACGCTCGGCCAGAGAGCGTATCTGTTGCTGTTCTGTTAAGTCCCATGTGATGAGGCTTCCACCACATCCCTGAGGCAGATTATTCCCCGGCCTCACAGATCTCATTTTCAGAAATGTAGGCTGATACTCAGCATATGTTTAAATTTCATCTCACTGTTCCGGTGAAACCTATGGTACCCCACCCACCTGACACCCATTCCAACGAGTATATTGTAGATTATCCCCCTTTGTTTATGGTCCTTCTGCCAGTTTTCAAGTCAAATGATAACACTGGTAGCTAAGCCAATTTTAGTTAATACTGAGATTATTATTTGCTCAGTCTCAATAACAAAGGCTTTACTAAAATCCAAATATATTACCACCCACTGCTTTCCCTGCCTTTATTAAATTTTGTAAATCTACCCAAAAGAGCAACAAAGTTTACCTCTAAAGATCTATTCTTTATAAACTAATGCTGCTTATTTGTCCCAATTCCATTATCTTCTAGACACGTAATGGGTCTCACACTCGACATCCATACAATTATTTTAGGAACATAGGAATTTCCAGACTGGATCAAACCAATGTTGCATAGATTATTATTGTTTATGACAACAGCTAATACCCGATGCTTCTGACGAAGGGGTTAAGAATCCCTATAATGGACAATTCCAGAATAAGCTGCTGATGGGAGAGGTTTCTTCTTAACCCCCATCACCTTAGTGGTTACTTAGGCTCTGAAGCAGGAGGATGTGTATTTCTCATACACATACATTTAATATTAGTGTGGATGTTCTCAAATCCAAACATTTAATCCTCTTTCAAATCCTGTAAGATCTTAAACTCAATATATTGTGTCAATGAGTTCCACAGGTTAAGTATGTATTGTGCTAAAAAGCATTACCTTTTCTAGTTTTAAACGTACAGCCCTTCATTTTACTGGATGTCCCAATTTTATTACATAGAGAAGTTAGATTTATGGGACATGAGCTGACAAGATTACTTTTCTTTTCCGTTTTCAGGACCAAATTTGCTTTTCTTTTGCTACCTCTGCAGTTTTGCCTGAGTTCTCAAAAATAATTGTCAATGTGTGGTAAATTCATACGTTAATTCCCACAATACTCTAGAATCCTTAACAGATGCATTGACTTGTGTTTAAAATTTGTATTCCTTTAGCACAGTGGTGTGGAAACTTTTCCAGTCACGCCCCCGCTACCATTAACGGAATCCGTCCGCGCCCCACCTCCATTACTGCACAGCAGCAGAGCTTAGGCTGAAAGTGGAGTTGGGACTGGAACCAGGGATGGGGGCAGAGAGAGAATGAGGGCAGAGTGGAGCAGGAACAGAGCTGGAAGCTCCCTCCCCACCCCCTGTGAGAGCTGGCCTGGGACCCACTGCATGCCCCCCCCCAACATGTTTTATAAGATTCTCCCCACTTCCAAACACCCCAACTATTTTTTTTTAATTTTTCTTTCAGAAGACACATTTTTAAAAGTACACTGTCTCAGTCACTTGTCTCGATAAATAGTTCGTTATACTGCATCCCATATACCAGTGACCTCCTAAGAGTGCCGGGACTAATTCACCAGTAATTCCATGCTAGCTTGGGGATCAGAGTGGAACCCAGTGCTGGCAGTGAACATCAGGAAAATCTTACCTTCAACGACAAAGGGTAAGATAGGGCCTAAAGCATGTCCAACGAGGTGCCGCTGGAGCTGCCCTCTCTCTGTAACTTTACACAAAACTAAGCAACTGCAGGTTTTTGTGGCAAATTCACTCAGCCAACAAGCAGTCAGAAATCTAGAATGGGCCTACGTGCTTTTGAGACTTTTACCCAAGTGACTCAGGTGCTTAAGTTCCACTGACTTTTAATGATATTTAGGCTCCTAAGTCACTTAGGTGCTTTTGAAAATTTTACCTCTTGCAGCTAAATCACAGGATTGGTAGTTGGGAAAGTTGAGCTCTTCTCCTAAACTCTGTCACAGACGCACTGCATGATCTTAGGCAACTCACTTAACCCCTCTGTGCCTCAGTTTCCTCATCAATAAAATTGTGCTAATCCTGAGATTTCTTGAAGAAAGGTTTGGAAGGACAAATTCACTAATGTTTGCAATGCAAAGCAAGATCCTCAGATAGATGGCACTATAGAAGACACTGCATATTACCTATCAAGGAAGGCAAGTAAAAGCACAGAACAGGGATGTGAGAATTGAGTTTTAGGTTCTAAAATGTTCATAAATTAGCATGCAATTGAGGCGTGGCCTTTGTGTTCAAGGCAAGACAACACCACCACTCATGCTCTGATCTAGCGCCTTTCATCAGCAGATCTCAAAGCACTTTAAAAGGAGGTCGGTGTCATCCCCATTCTACAGCTGAAAAAACTGAGGCAGAGAGGGGAAGTGACTTGCCCAAGGTCACCCGGCAGGCCAGTGGCAGAGCCAAGAATAGAACCCAGGTCTCCTCAGAGACAGTCCAGTGCTCTACCCAGTAGGCAACACTGAGCCCTAGTGGTTCTCCATTCTGCAAAAATTAGGAAGAGCTATCAACATGGGAAAGCAGCGTAGACACACCGCAACAGAATGCAGGAGTCCCAGTGTCTTGAAACACAAGAATTCAACTCACCTGAGTCTCAGTTGCTTGAGGGTTGAGCTAGCAACTAATATTCCAAGAGTTAACATGCATGTCCCAGTGACAGAGGGGGGGAAACACAACTCGCCCAACAAAACAACGATTTTGTACCTGTTTAATCTCCAGTGTCTTGCAGTTCTGCTGACCACTCTATGGCAGCGTGAATGGCCATTTACTTTCATTACAGCAAAGGATAAACTGACCTTTTAAATAGGGCGGTAACAACAATTTCAAGAAGGCAACTATCTCACTCCTCTGAAGAAGATCGTAACAGGACTGGAGAAATGTCAGCAAAAAGTAGATCAAGTGGTGAGGAAAATCTCAAAGGACAAACCCCACTCTGCCAAGATCCAAATGAGCACAGGAGTGATGCTGGAAATAGGTGAGCCTTTAAGGCTGCTACTTGGTGGGATTGCAAGAAATTAGCTGGAGTAAGATCACCACCTTTTTCTAGCAGAGCACAGCAGTGGTGTCACTGGTCACCCTACAGACACCAGAGGACACAACATGCACCAGAAGGGGAGGATATACATCGTAAAGATGACACGGTAACTCAGTTTAAGACAGGATAGGACTAGGTGGAAACATGCATTTTTTGTAGGCAAAGCTGCACATGTGGGATCTGAACAGAGAGAGGGAGTCAGCTGGCTGACTAGATTTCAGAAGGGCACCCCAAGCACCCAGGCAGGGTGGAATAAAGAAAGCACAGTGACACTTGAGAGAAACAGCCAAACAAGATAGGGAGGATGGTATCATTGGCAGATCTAAAGCTTAGAGCACCAGCCCCCTGGGATTGCAAGGGCTACCGGAGAGAAGGAGTGCCTAGAGAAGGAGTGTTTTATCTCTCAAGCACGACTCTGACTTCATTAGTCACAGTCACAATGAATTATGATGTCACAAACCCTGGATAAATCACGCAGGAGAAGGCAGCTGGGTACTAAGAGAAATCTACCAACAAATATACTGACAGACAGAAATGAAATGGTAATGACACCTAGGATATTAAGAGCACTTTACACTCATGAACCACTGTGGCAAAAGAACAACTAATCAATCCTCAAGACTCCGGAAGGTAGCCCAGTATCAATCATCAACCCCATTTCATAGATGGGTAAACTGAAGCATTGAGGTGAAGGCTTGTCGTAGGCTAAAGGGAATGCCTGTGAGAAGGCATGACTAGAAGTCTGAAGCTCCTGTTGCCCAGAGCAGTGCTCAGACCACTGGACCATACTGCTCTTCTTCAGAGAATGGAATTACAGGGGGGGGGAATACCATTTAATCTTATGCTGGCAAATATTCTCTCTCCCGAGCTATATTTCTTTGCATGCAACACTGGTTCTTTAACACTGTTCTCCAAGGTGAACATCAAAGCTTTCCAAAGTAAACTGCTTGAGCGCCCTAATCAGTGACCAGGCATATATGCAGACAAATTACACACGTGTGTAAAGAACAGAATTGCAAAGCAGGTGCCCCTTCCATTACCTGCCAAGTCCTGAGTTCTAAACCCTGTCTGACACCTACAAGGTAGTACCAGCTGACAAAGGCTAGTCAGGAGGCAAGCCATGACTAACGCTCACTGTGCTAAGATAAGCTTGTTTTACAGCTACCTCATTTCTTCACCTCCCTCCCCAATTCCCATTTGCTTGTTTCACCCATTTGGTGTGTTCTGTTGTACCCTAGTCTGAAAGCTCTTTGGAACAAGGTCTACTTTTCCTTAAGTGTGTGGACAGCACATAGCAAAAACAGTTATAGAATCATAGAAACATAAGGCTGGAAGGGACCTCGAGAGGTCACCAAGTCCATCCTCCGGCGCTGAGGCAGGACCATGTAAACCTAGACCATCCCTGACAGGTGTCTGTCTAACCTGTTCTTAAAACCCTCCAATGACCGGAATTGTACATAGCTATATAGAACCACAATGGTATTCTATTATAACACAAGTTTAAGGACTCCTAAAAACCTTCTTTGATACGATGCTTACAAAAAAAGAGTTGGGCAACTGGTGCGCTGCGACCACCGCCTGTCAGGCTGACCAATAGCATGTGTCTGTTTTCTTGTACTCCTGTCTGTATCCACGCGTTGTCTCGTCTTATAAGTTACAGTGTAAGTTCTTTGGGGCAGGAGTTGTCTTTTTGTTCAGTGTCTGTACAGGGCATGGGAGCCCTGCTCCTTAACAGGCTCTGGGGCACTCCTGCAATACAAATTAATGTCAGCAGCATAATGGAGCACTCCAATAATAATTATAATTATGGCTCCACACTACATCAGTTGCTGTGCCTAGCACAAGCAGCCACTAAGGCTCAGGTATGCAGAAAAATGTTTTGCATGTGGGTTAGGATTAAGGTTATAGATTCATAGCTTCCAAGGCCAGAAGGGACCACTGTGATCAGCAAGTCTGACCTCCCATATACCACTGGCCTTAGAACATCTCCAAAACAATTCCTGTTTGAAATAGAGCATATCTTTTTTTAAAAATCCAATCTTGATTGAAAAACTACCAATGATGGAGAACCCAGCACAGCCCTTAGTAAATTGTTCCAGTGGTTACTTGCCCTCACTGTTCAAAATTGACACCTTATTTCCACGCTCAATTTGTCTAGCTTCAACTTCCAGCCATTGCAGTATGTTAGACCTTCCTCTGCTAGACTGAAGAGCCTATTATCAAATACACCTCTACCCCGATATAACGCTGTCTTCGGGAGCGAAAAAATCTTACCACATTATAGGTGAAACCGTATTATATCGAACTTGCTTTGATCCACCGGAGCATGCAGCACACCGCCAGAACACTGTTTTACCGTGTTATATCTGAATTCATGTTATATCGGGTCACATTATATCGGTGTAAAGGTGTAGTTAGAAAGGTTTTTCCTAATATCTAACCTAAATCCTCCTGGCTGCAGATTAACAATCCTTAACATATTTGAAGACTTATTGGATTCCTCTCAGTTGTCCCTTCTCCAGACAGACACAGAAGATCCTTATTTCAGGTTTCAGAAATAAACCTGGGGTATTCTATCTGCTACCCAAGATCCATAAACCTGGAAATCCTGGGCGCCCCATCATCTCAGGCATTGGCACCCTGACAGCAGGATTGTCTGGCTATGTAGACTCCCTCCTCAGGCCCTACGCTATCAGCACTCCCCGCTATCTTCGAGACACCACTGACTTCCTGAGGAAACTACAATCCATCGGTGATCTTCCTGATAACACCATCCTGGCCACTGTGGATGTAGAAGCCCTCTACACCAACATTCCACACAAAGATGGACTACAAGCCGTCAAGAACACTATCCCCGATAATGTCACGGCTAACCTGGTGGCTGAACTGTGTGACTTTGTCCTTACCCATAACTATTTTACATTTGGGGACAATGTATACCTTCAGATCAGCGGCACTGCTATGGGTATCCGCATGGCCCCACAATATGCCAACATTTTTATGGCCGACTTAGAACAACACTTCCTCAGCTCTCGTCCCCTAACGCCCCTACTCTACTTGCACTATATTGATGACATCTTTATCATCTGGACCCATGGAAAAGAAGCCCTTGAGGAATTCCACCATGATTTCAACAATTTCCATCCCACCATCAACCTCAGCCTGGACCAGTCCACACAAGAGATCCACTTCCTGGACACTATGGTGCTAATAAGCAATGGTCACATAAAAACTACCCTATACGAGAAACCTACTGACCGCTATTCCTCCCTACATGCCTCCAGCTTTCACCCAGACCACACCACACGATCCATTGTCTACAGCCAAGCTCTATGATACAACCGCATTTGCTCCAACCCCTCAGACAGAGACAAACGCCTACAAAATCTCTATCAAGCATTCTTACAACTACAATACCCACCTGCTGAAGTGAAGAAACAGATTGATAGTGCCAGAAGAGTACCCAGAAGTCACCTATTACAGGACAGGCCCAACAAAGAAAATAACAGACCACCACTAGCCGCCACCTTCAGCAACTAAATGTCACCAACTAAAACATCTCCAACGCATCATCAAGGATCTACAATCTATCCTGAAGGACGACCCACCGCTCTCACAAATCTTGGGAGACAGGCCAGTCCTTGCCTACAGACAGCCCCCCAACCTGAAGCAAATACTCACCAGCAACCACACACCACACAACAGAACCACTAACCCAGGAACTTATCCTTGCAACAAAGCCCGTTGCCAACTCTGTACACATATTTATTCGGGAACACCATCATAGGGCCTAATCACGTCAGCCACATTATCAGAGGCTCGTTCACCTGCACATCTACCAATGTGATATATGCCATCATGTGCCAGCAATACCCCTCTACCATGTACATTGGTCAAACTGGACAGTCTCTACGTAAAAGAATAAATGGACACAAATCAGATGTCAAGAATTTTAACATTCATAAACCAGTCGGAGAACACTTCAATGTCTCTGGTCACTCGACTTCTGACCTAAAAGTGGCTATTCTTCAACAAAAAAACTTCAAAAACAGACTCCAACGAAAGACTGCTGAATTGGAATTAATTTGCAAATTGAATACCATTAACTTAGGCTTGAATAGAGACTGGGAGTGGTTGAGTCATTACACAAAGTAAAAGTATTTCCCCTTGTTTATTCCCCCCCCCCCCCATGCACTGTTCCTCAGACGTTCTTGTTAACTGCTGGAAATGGCCCACCTTGATTATCACTACAAAAGGTTCCCCCCTCCCCGGCCTACTCTCCTGCTGGTAATAGCTCATCTTAAATGATCACTCTCCTTACAGTGTGCATGATAAACACCCATTTTTTCATGTTCTGTGTGTATATAAATCTCCTCACTGTATTTTCCACTGAATGCATCCGATGAACTGAGCTGGAGCTCACGAAAGCTTATGCTCAAATAAATTGGTTAGTCTCTAAGGTGCCACAAGTACTCCTTTTCTTATTTTAGGGAAGAAGGTGGGTAGACAAGAGAAAGAGGTCCTGTCTTTAATGACAGGCAGCATTTCCGCATTGTTATCTCTACCCACCAGCCTCAAGCAAGGTGCGCTCTTGCCTGACACTCCACTGGCCCACTCTCCAGCAAGGGAATCTGTGTCCTCTCTGGTAGGTTCTAAAATACTGCTGCATCCTCAAATGAGGAGAAAGGCTCCCTGCTTCTCCGAACAAGTACGGAAAAGCTGAATGGTCTTCTGTTATTCTCAGGGGAGAATCAGACACACCGCAGGCAAGTCACCGAGTATCAATCAGGCTATGAACCAGGGTGAAAGCAGGACCTCCCTGAAAGCAGCTGCAGCAGAGCAGCTGGCAAACAAATTACCCCAAAGAACTAGCATAATGACAGGTTTCAGAGTAGCAGCCGTGTTAGTCTGTATCCGCAAAAAGAAAAGGAGGACTTGTGGCACCTTAGAGACTAACCAATTTATTTGAGCATAAGCTTTCGTGAGCTACAACTCACTTCATCGGATGCACGAAAGCTTATGCTCAAATAAATTGGTTAGTCTCTAAGGTGCCACAAGTCCTCCTTTTCTTTTTCCCAAAGAACTAGTTACCTCAAGTATCTGTTAATTAGGGCTTATGAGTGTAGAGTGTCCCTGACATCACCACCAGTTCTTCAAGCTCATCTATGGCCAGAGGAGGACCTGGACAGAGTTAAGATGCCTCTGCATGATTCATACAACAACCAAATGTGACAGGAAAAATGAAATTTAAGAGAGAAACCACAGCCTTTCCAAAACTCGCCCCTGCAAAGCAGGAAGAGATTAGGGGGAGGAGTGAAAGGAGAATCAATAAATCTTAATCTCATCCACAATGATCTGGAGCTCTTATTAAGTAAATTAATTTAAGTTAATTTAACTCGATCATGACTCCTGATCACAGTGATTTAGTGAGGGGGAAATTGCATTAGGAAAGGCCATGCTCACTAGATAGAAGAACGGAAGAAAATTAGATCCACTTAGCAATGTGAATTAATATGGAAATAGCAGGTGTAAATTTAACCTTATCAAGAGCATGAAAATTATCTTCATAAATTTGTAGAAATAGCCCCCAAGTTGCTTATAAATCTATTTAAAACAAAAATATTACAAAAAGTGCAGTAAAATTAATTTAAAATACACTCCCATCTATCGCCTGCAGAAGAGTCAGCGGCAGGGCGAAGTTTAATGCAATCTAGCAATGAGGGAAGAAAGCAACCAATCACTGAGGAATTAGCACTGGGTGCCTGTGGCCGAGCAACAGCACACCCCAGTCCCCACTCACAATCCTGAGAGACACATTAGTCTTCTGTCTCTGGCCAACTGCTTCATGGGATTTGCCTGCAATGGAACGAATGCCAGAGACCCCACCCCATGCTGCAAACTGCAGGGTGGTTTCCCCTGAAGCAGCATGGCAATACTCTTCGCAGAGTCAAGCTTTACAGAGTGTTCGGTGGGTTAGAGATGTGACCCCACTTGAAGTCCATTAAAGTGCCGTATAAATCAAAAGGATTATGGCAGCACTGAAGGGCCTATGCCCATCCCATGCAGGCCCTGAATGATCTGGATTTTGATAGCTGAAACTTCCCCATCCCTACGTGCTGCAAGTGCAGCGGCCACGTACACCCAGTGCCACCTTTAGGACTACACTTTACAGCACTGTGGCTCAGTGCCAAGCGGACATTAAAAAAAATGCAGTTCTCAGTACCATATCAAAAGGTAAATCTAAAAGGCTAATAAATCACTGCTGCTTAGCCACTCGACAAACAAGCTGCAAATTCAGCCGAAGGAGGGCACTGCGTGCATGTGCTAAATCTCACCACTGTCACCAACACAAAAAGCTGGCCATTATCTTCGCATAAGCCCCCCTTGGCCCCCGCTTGCTGCTATGCAGCAGCCGTCAAACACGTCTGAGATCCCTTTGCCTCAAGCTGGGCTTATTCCCAGCACCAATGGCGCTCATGTTGGGCTGTATTGTTTAGTATTCGGCTGCTATTTAATACGTTACAGTAGTACCCCAAGACAGTATCGGGGCCCCACCGACCTAGGAGCTGTACAAACGCATGGTCTCTGCCCCAAAGAGCTAACAATTCACTAAGAGAAGTAACATACAACGGGTGGGGCAGAGAGAGTATATTCCAAGCAGAGTAAAACAACGTCAGTCATCATCACTTGCAACATCACTAGCAAACAAGGCAGCAGCGGGCAGATTTTTCAGTGGTTCTGAATTAGACCTCCTTCAAAATGAGCCACTTTCTAATAGTGGGGCAAGATGAAATGTGACTGAAAAGAGGTCGTTGGACCATTGAAACAAGAGACGGACGAGATCCACTCACTTAATCCATATCTCAATCTTCCTCCGAACAGTGCAGGATGGCTCTCTGCTAGAAATGTCTCTCCCCAGTGCTTCATCCAGTCCAGTTTTTAACAACCCGAACATTGGCTCTTCCCTCCTCCTCCCCCTGAGACAGTAGCTCACAGTCTACTAGATCATTTTTTTATTCCACATCCAGGAGACCGTTATGAACAATGGAGTATAAGACAAAGGTCAGAATTACAGAAAAAGCGTTTGCCATGTCCTGACCAGACGGTCCGTATGATGGATCGTATGCAACAAAGGTAATAGCAAGACTGAATCAGAGATTTATCTCTTCTTTAAAATATAATTGTTTTAATTTGCTGATGGCACTTTATTAAGATCTGTATGAAACAGCCATAAGATCTAAGCCACACAATTTAATGAAGTCCAAGATTAATAAGTACAAGAGGATTCTACAAATGGAAGCTCTCATCCAATCAAAATGGAACAATCAGATTACTTCTCTATAAAATGACTGCTCTGGTGAGGAAGACTGATGGTGTGACTCTGTGATCTCTGGTCTTAATCACTGTCTCTAGCCCTGCTCCTCCCCCATTTTAAACCACAAGTCCCCTCCTCTCAGTCAGATGCTCAATCAATTAGATGTTCAGATTGCATGGTAATGAGTAGGGTATGAGAACCTGAACAGAATCAAATCGAGGAGGGACTTGTCTCTCTGTCATTATGGTTGAAGCTAGCTTCCCATTCTAAGCCTCGTTTTGCCCCACCTCAATAACATCACTGATATTAAACTTACCCATTTCAAGTTTTACAGGGCTCATCTTACCAAAGAGCAGAAGCTTTTTTTTTCCTGCGAAGTTTGGTACAAATACAAGTAATCTTCCTCTTTCTTTAGGGTTGCCTCTCCTAATCTTGAATTGATCTCGTGAGTCAGATTCGCATATCAAGCTTCGTAGCGATGCCATGTCATGATACAACACGACGACGCTCCATACAAACAGCGCTGGACCACCCAACACCCCCAAGTTCCAGTGACTCTGCATGTGATTTCAGAACCCTGACCAATCCACAAGTAGCGCTTACAGGACGCAAATCCCCCGCACCTCCGTTGATAAAATTGGGACAATTATGGAATCTGATGGGTGCCACCCTCTTTCCAGGCCCCTGTTAGAGAAACATTATGTGCAGAAACACTGAAGTGGCAGTTTTGTCCAGACCCCTCACAGAACATTTATGGTCACAAAAAAAATAGAAACAAAAATCAACTTTCACTCAGGCTTTCAGATAACTGGGCAGTAACAGAGAGAATGGTCATTTTAACAAGACTGGCTGTACCACATAAAGAAAGAAGCAACTGTTTCAACCAAGGTAGGTTCCCCTTAATGGATTTAAATAAAAGAGCAAGATTCAATCAATGCTGCTTGTTCAGGACGAAAAGATACACTCTCAAATATACTTAACTCGAGATAGGAAGGGGGCAACTTCCAGGCTGATGAGGATGTAATGGCTTTGGTTAGGGGCAAGTTTCCTGGCTTATCACCATTCGCTCTAGGGTCATGTAGGCATTGCAAACAAAACCCCTGTAGATGCACAAAATGACCTGACAAATTGCAATGTGAATAACAGAGTTATAGTGGACAACACAGTAAAGAACTCCTTGCTAGTGGCGACAGCGCCAAACAGAAGTGATCAGTTTAATCCCAAAACAATGAAGCATCTGGACTTAATTTAGTAAGCAATTTACATTTAACACTGGCACAAACCTGAAAATAATTTATCCTGAACAGTTTCCTTGGCCACTATTTGTCCTGTCCCCTCTGCTATGATTAAATGGTTCTCTCCTCCCTCTCTGTGAGGCTACTGCCAGTACCAGTGTCTACAGCCATGACACTGATCAGAACTTGACAGATTCGATATTATGATTTCAGGGCAGAATCAACCAGAAGATGAGCTATCAGGACTAAACTTTCATTTACATGCAAATATCTACCACTGTAACTACCAACAACAAATTATGAACCTGTGAAATGCAGAGAAATTTAAGGCCTGGTTTACACTACAGAGTTGGGTCGACTTAACTACACTGTTCAGGGCTGTGAAAGTTTCACGCTCTTTGCGATGGAGTTAAGCCTACTTAAGCCCTGCTGTAGACACTGCTAGGTTGGTGTAACAATTCTTCCATCAAACTAGCTATCACCTCTCAGAAAGGTGGATTTCGTACAGTAAAGGGAAAATCCTTTCCGTCACTGCAGTAACTGTCTACACTGCAGCGCTACAGTTGTGCCGCTGCACCGTTTCTAGTACAGACATACCCTGAGATTTTAGCCTAACATATTCGCAAGAACACAGTGTACAAGCCCCTCCTCAAAACACTAATTGGGCCAGCCTAGAAGTAGCACAAGGACTGGTTTGACTGTGTGATTTCCTATCGCGGAATGACAGTCGTGGGTATTTGTGGATTCTATATAGAAGATAAAATATGAACACATGATGATATCTTGATGGAAAAGCAACGCGGGGGTAGGGGGAAAGAGCAGGAAGAACCCATATTTGATCTGTTTGTAAACAGTTAAACACAAAGAGTTGGCACATCTGGTTCATAAAAGGAAGGTGAATTGGAGGAGGGTCCATGACTCAGTAGATGCCTTCCGTGAAGTGCAAGAGTAATTTGTAGATTAGTATGGAGAATAGGGCATGTTCTCTGGGGGACAGCGTGACCTCAAGACCTCTTGATGCCAATTGACAGAGGACACCGAGGTACATGGGGTATACGGATCCCATGGGTTCACCAAAAGGGGTCATTGTAAGGGTCTCTACTGAAAGCCTGTGTCACACTGGTTATTTAATCACTGAGAGACGTATGTACGAAAATATGTGAGGAGTTGTGTACGTATGCTGAAAATTATGTTTTCTAGGCCTTGTAGTTAAAGGCAGGTCACTCCAAGGTAGCATGTCATGAGACAAACTTCTCCAGACAGGAAATGGGAGAAGTATCTCCCTGGTGAACCACTATATATTGTGCATCTCACAAGAGAAGTCTATTAGCATCCTAATAGATTAGCATAGGCAGAAACATTACCTGGATGTCACAAGTCGCCTTGTCTTCCAGCTGGGAACAGGAATGCTGAAGAAGGACGACGAACTTGGAGACGAAGCCACATTCTTCTTCACTATCCTGTAGCGAGTCTGTACGACTTTATTAGCCCCAGGGCTCCTTACAAGGTGCAAGCTGGACCCTGGAAGAAAGTAAGCAAAAGAACAACCTGAAAAGTTCTCATCCTTAGGATGTATATGATTACGGGTGGGAAGGAGGAGAGTCACCTACATAACTAGTTCATACTACGTAGAGAAGAGTGGCTTCCAGCTAAGACTAAGGAGAGCTAGTCAGCACTTCAGCTACTTATGATCCCCAATTTAGTCAGAAAGTAATGCCCCCAAGTGTGCACATACACACACGTGAACATGTACGGCACAAGCATTCAGATGTATTATGGGGGTGTTCACGTTTTTCTGTGCCAGCTAGAAACTGGACAAAATGCAACATTGTCTGTTGCAGTTACTATGCTCTGACTGTGTCAATCCTCATTAAGCTCACATAGTCTAGCTCATGCTTATGGACAAAGAGGTTCTAACTTTCAGTGGGTCATTAATACACGAAGTCTGTGAACGACACGACTAGTTAGCCAGATCTGTTTGAGAGAGAAGTGATCAGTACAGTTGACAGGCAGAAGATATTTTCATCCTTGGTTATATCTCTGCACACTATTGACTGAAGCAGGCATTTCCCCACTGCATCTTAAGGAGTACAAATATTCCAGCCTTCCTACTGCACAATGGTCTTTTGAGACATTTCAAACACATTTAGAAAACACACCTTATCCCTGACATCTACATTCTGACTAGATTTATGTATTTAATCATTTTCATAATATTTTGCAAGATGATCTACAAGCCAGTTTTTAATGCGGAATGCTTCATGCAATTAACAGTTATATGTTTGACTCTGTTTTTCCTCTCCTTGATAGTTAGCAAATTTTTTTCACAGCTTTAAGGAATGCGTCTAATTGCCTGACTTTTATAACATACAGCTATAACTGCCCAGATAATTAAAGCTGACACTACATGCTGAGACTAAATCTTCTGGTTTTATAACCGATTTAAAGGGCCAGCTGTGTTTTTTGGAGATCCTCTAATTAAAATTACTGCAAGATGGAAAGGGGAAAACCAGACCCCACTTTTGTGTTTGCCTAATGCGTCCCTTGTTGGGAGAGGTGGGACAAGTGCAGCCCAAAAGCTAAATTTAGTATGTGGTGATAACAAGGGTGATAGGGGCACAGAGTTACCACTGCACGCATACAGGCATATTCCAGCAGTCGCATCAGTGCTAAGTACTACCATAGGCAGAGCAGGTTTTCAGAATGTGATGGCAATAACTCCTGTGCATCAGAGCTAAAATACAGGTACTCATTTTTCTAGTTCATTCAGAAGCTGGGTCCTAGAGTTAATTCAAATTCAGCAACTCAGTACCTCTGTTAGGATCTGGAGGGCGGGAATAGGGTCCGCATCATGAATCTCCCATCCCAAATTCAGACAGCGGTAAAAAAATCTTTAACACATGGGAGAGGCAAGAGAAAGCTCAATAGTGCAACATGTCACTGGAGATCTTAATAATAAAAATGAAGATAGCAACTTTCCCCATAAATTATAGTGGAAAAAACACCACTACTGACCGAAGAGAGCAATATTTAGGACTAGAGAGATCTTCAATTCTGCCTGTTAAGTGTTATGCACACTCATGGCACTATATAAATAATGTCATCATTCTATACAGTTGTGACAATGTGAAAAGGGCTCAGTGTAAATAAATCAAGGCATATCTGGAAGCACATTTCCCATACTGAAGCATATACAATTAGGACAATAATTTTAATCTATCATTTTCCCTTCCACTACCTTCAGCTTTTACAGTTATATTATAGGTTTTACATTAAACAAATATTCATATTAGGGCTGTCAATTAATTGCAGTTAACCCACACGATTAACTCAAAAAAGTAATAGCGATTAATCGCAGTTTTAATTGCACTGTTAAACAACAGAACACCAATTGAAATGTATTAAATATTTTGGATGATTTTCTACATTTTCAGATATATTGTATTCTGTATTGTAATTGAAATCAAAATGTATATTATTTTTATTACAAATATTTGCACTGTAAAATGATAAACAGTATTTTTCAATTCACCTTGTACAAGTACTGTAGTGCAATCTCTTTGTTGTGACAGTGCAACTTAAAAAATGTAGATTTTTTTTGTTACATAACTGCACTCAAAAACAAAACAATGTAAAACTTCAGAGCCTACAAGTCCACTCAGGCCTACTTCTTGTTCAGCCAATCGCTAAGACAAACAAGTTTGTTTACATTTACAGGAGATAATGCTGCCCTCTTATTTACAATGTCACCAGAAAGTGAGAACAGGCTTTTGCATGGCACTTTTGTTGCCGGCATTGCAAGGTATTTATATGCCAGATATGCTAAACATTTGTATGCTCCTTCGTGCTTCGGCCACCATTCCAGAGGACATGCTTCCATGCTGATGACGCTCGTTAAAAAAAATATGCATAAGTTAAATCTGTGACTGAATCCCTTGGGGGAGAACTGTACGTCTCCTGTTCTGTTTCACCCACATTCTGTCGTATATTTCACGTTATAGCAGTCTCGGATGATGACCCAGCACGTTAGTTTTAAGAACTCTTTCACAGCAGATTTGACAAAATGCAAAGAAGGTACCAATGTGAGATTTCTAAGGATAGATACAGCACTCAACCCAAGGTTCAAGAATCTGAAGTGCCTTCCAAAATCTGAGAGGGATGAGGTGTGGAGCATACTTTCAGATGTCTTAAAAGAGCAACACTCCGATGCAGAAACTACAGAACACGAACCACCAAAAAAGAAAATCAACCTTCTGCTGGTGGGATCTGACTCAGATGATGAAAATGAACATGTCGGTCCTCACCGCTTTGGATCGTTATCGAGCAGAACCTGACATCAGCATGGATGCATGTCTTCTGGAATGGTGGTTGAAGCATGAAGGGACATATGAATCTTTAGCGCATCTGGCACGTAAATATCTTGCGATGCCATCTACAACAGTGCGATGTGAACGCCTGTTCTCACTTTCAGGTGACATTGTAAACAAGACGTGAGCAGCATTATCTCCTGCAAATTGTAACCAAACTTGGTTGTCTGAGCGATTGGCTGAAGTAGGACTGAGTGGACTCGTAGGTTCTAAAGTTTTACATTGTTTTATTTTTGAATGCTGTTATTTTTTGTACATAATTCTATATTTGTAAGTTCAACTTTCATGATAAAGAGATTGCACGACGGTACTTGTGTTAGGTGAATTGAAAAATACTATTTCTTTTGTTTTTTTACAGTTCAAATATTTGTAATCAAAAATAAATATAAAGTGAGCACTACACTTTATATTCTGTGTTGTAACTGAAATATATTTGAATGTAGAAAACATCCAAAAATATGTAAATAAATGGTATTCTATTATTGTTTAATCGTGCGATTAATTTTTTTAATCACTCGACAGCCCTACTTCAAATTGTTAAAATCAGACCAAACAATACTTTTTAAATACAGCAAATGCAGAGGTTCAAGCATGCAAGTAGGAAATCCTTTAAGAAGACTGCCTGATTAAGCTTCTTATGCAAACCAGCTCGTTTTGGCAAGGACAGGGATATTGGGTCCAAAGACTAAGTTTTTTTGGTATATGTTTGTACAGTGCTGAGCACAAAGGGGACTGGATTCCCTATTGGGGCCCTTATTTGCTACCACAATGTAAATAATAATAAATGCACTGAAATAATCTTATGAACTGTAATGTTATTTAATAGGCTCAGCACAAAACACATTATAATGCTTTACAGGATGACAGGATTCTGCTGTAGGGAAACCCATAGAAATAATGCTTTCTGGAATTATCAGCATTAATAAAAGTAGCAGTGCTATACAGTAGATTAAATACCAAAAAGGGTACATTAAGTTAATGTAAAGTATTAAATACCCACAAAAGCCAGGAAGTTAAAGCCAGCGCCTTTTAGTAAAAAACTCTGCTTAAACAAACAAAACAAACCCCACGGCTCTATAAATCAAATCAAATATTCCCAATACTTCTCTTCCTTCTCTCTTAATTAACAATTATTCACATTAAAAATGTTCTCTGTTTCTGAGATATTCCAGCCCCTTGTTCCCCACATAGAAGCCTATGGTTTTGACAAGCATTTCCAAATCAACCAGTTCTAAAAGACAACCAGTATGGAACAGGAAATAGCAGGCTGCAGACAGTGGGGAAATCTAAGGCCCTGTCTACACTTGGGACATTTAGTAAAAGTTTCCCATCATTGCAGACACCAGTTCAGTTCTACCAACGTTAGGTATCTTGGGAGCGCTAGCGGACACTGGTCCCATTGGTGGTTTCAGCACTATCTCATCTCACCTTGATCACAGTGGATCTAACTGACATGATGTAGCTAAATTAGTGTCAGCAAAGTCCCGCAGTTACAAAATTTCCCTAGTGTAGACAAGATCTATGAAAGAAAGATCCTGTTGTGTTGCAAATGTCCCTAGCACTAAAGACTGAGAAAGGGGATAGACTGAAAATGTAGAACAGAAGCTGAACAGTTTCTCATCTAAACAGAATGTTTATCAAAGGTTCCCCACAGTGGATTTGTTAAAAATGACTGTAAGCTCCCCAGAGCAGTGACTGCATCATCCTGTGTGTCTGTACAGCACACCTAGCTCATTTTGAGACCTACTGTACTATAATTTATCATATTATTGAGCCATGTCCAGGTCAGATGGTTTTGTTCATGGAACATCTATTTAACTTATTTGTTTTGATTTAAATAATAACTAAAAAATGCCTATCCAAGACTCTGCATGCACTAATGCACCATTAACAATATCTCAGCAACATTAACATGATCAATTCAACAGGCGCTCAGCCACCCAGCCACCTACAAAAACTCTTTTCCGCCCCTTCATTATCTAAGAAGCATACCCTCAATCTTCTCCCAAGCCCTATCTAACAGATCTAAACTATCCCCTCATCTGGCCTATTTCAGACCAAGCGGTGGTGCAAACTCCAGAGTCCTCACAGAGAGCTCTAATGATACCTAGCCTTCGTATGTTTTGCTATCCTCTAGAACAGTGGTTCTCAAAGCCGGTCCGCCGCATGTTTAGGGAAAGCCCCGGCAGGCCGGACGGGTTTGTTTACCTGTCGCGTCCGTAGGTTCGGCCGATCACAGCTCCCACTGGCCGTGGTTCACCGCTCCAGGCCAATGGGGGCTGCGGGAAGCGGCGCGGGGCAAGGGAAGTGCTGGCCGCCCTTCCCGCAGCCCTCTTTGGCCTGGAGCGGCGAACCGTAACCAGTGGGAGCCACGATCAGCTGAACCTGCGGACACGGCAGGTAAACAAACCAGTCCGGCCCGCCAGGGGCTTTCTCTGAACAAGCAGAGGACCAGCTTTGAGTACCACTGCTCTAAAAGAAAGTCCAGAGTTGGAACAAAAAAAGAAATGACTCCACTTCTCTGCGTGGCCTCAAACAAAGCCATTCACAATTCATATGAGGACACGTTTCTGCCAAAGCATCTATAATATTGCAGAGGTCCACCCTGGAAAGCAGTTCTGCCTCTCCCCCTTTAAAAGAAGGGGAATATAATGGTTGGGCTGACTCACTCTACACATTTCATATCCATAGATTTAATAAGACTACACTTAAAATTTCAGTAAAGCTTTTTATGGATCTTAAAAGTCATGAAGCTATTTTACACAGAGGTCATGCAGAAAAGCAGTGGCAGAAGTGTGAAGAGAACCCAGGAGTCCTGGCTTCCTGTTTCCCCTTGCCAACCATTAGACTACATCCTATTTCTAAACTTTCACATGTGTGTTTCCTCGCATGTAGGATCATAGAATATTAGGGTTGTAAGAAACCTCAGGAGGTCATCTAGTCCAACCCCCTGCTCAAAGCAGGACCAACCCCAACTAAATCACCCCAGCCAGGGCTTGTCAAGCCGGGCCTTAAAAACCTCTAAGGATGGAGGTTACACCACCTCCCTAGGGAACCCATTGCAGTGCTTCACCACCCTCCTAGGGAAACAGTGTTTCCTAATATCCAGCCTAGATCTCCCCCACTGCAACTTGAGACCATTGCTCCTTGTTCCGTCATCTGCCACCACTGAGAAGGGCAGAGCTCCACCCTCTTTGGAACCCTCTTTCAGGTAGTTGAAAGCAGCTATCAAATCTCCCCTCATTCTTCTCTTCCGCAGACTAAACAAACCCAGTTCCCTCAGCCTCTCCTCGTAAGTCATGTACCTCAGCCCCTTGATCGTTTTCATTGCCCTCTGCTGGACTCTCTCCAATTTGTCCACATCCTTTCTGTAGTAGGGGGACTAAAACTGGACACAATACTCCAGATGTGGCCTCACCAGTGCCGAATAGAGAGGAATAATCACGTCCCTCGATCTGCTGGCAATGCTCCTACTAATGCAGCCCAATAGGCTGTTAACCTTCTTGGCAACAAGGGCACACTGCTGACTCATATCCAGCTTCTCATCCACTGTAATCCCCAGGTCCTTTTCTGCAGAACTGCTGCTTAGTCATTCGGTCCCCAGCCTGTAGCGGTGCATGGGATTCTTCCATCCTAAGTACAGGACTCTGCACTTGTCCTTCATGAACTGCATCAGATTTCTTTTGGCCCAATCCCCCAATCTGTCTAGGTCACTCTGGACCCTATCCCTACCCTCCAGCGTATCTACCTCTCCCCCCACCTTAGTGTCATCCACAAAGTTGCTGAGGGTGAAATCTATCCCATCATCCAGATCATTAATAAAGATGTTGAACAAAACCGGCCCCAAGGGCACTCTGCTTGATACTGCCTGCGAACTAGACATTGAGCCGTTGATCACTACCTGTTGAGCCCGACAATCTAGCCAGCTTTCTATCCATCTTATAGTCCATTCATCCAAATCCATACTTTTTTAACTTGCTGGCAAGAATACTGTGTATTACTGTGTAATATGTACAGATCCCTGTAGGAATTTGCCTAAGCATGCTACTTTCATATGTGATACATTAGCTGACTCTTTACCTATGTTCTGACCTTATACAATTATTTAAATTAGGAATTTGTCAAATACATTACACCACCGTTTTTTGTTTTTGTTTTGTTTTTTTGGGGGGGAGGAAGGGGGTTGGCACCTTTACAAGCTCTAGTGGCTGTTAATCAATCAGACATCCAATCAAACTCCTACTTAACATCCCTCACTGCCTTGCACTTACAAGTGATGTAAGAAATGGAGATCCCAAATTGTTGTGGCTTTCAGTTCCCCCTCCCCACCATTCCCAAAACACAGACAGACCGGCGTCCGGTAAACTGTATTCCACAGAGGTAATTGGATGTTGCATTTATACAGTAGCTGCTCTTCCGTGCGCGAGTCTCTGGCATTAACCATGTTCTGAAAGAGACTCTCCGAAGCAGCTCCGTTTTCTATTATTACTTGCTAGCTGAGGGGTTTTGTGTAGATAATCATGTTATTTAGATAGGATGTTGGTTTAATTCCCTTCATTACAGGCTCCCAGGGTTGTAATTTTTTTTCACCGCATGATGTATTCCCTGTGGCACATTTCACTCAAATCAAACACTTTACGCTTTTATTACAAACAATACCCCAGCGTCTCCCGTTATCAGCCCAGCACACACATGCACGCTCCTTGCAGAGATCCAGAGGTCAGTTCTAATGACTAATCGATCTCATTAGCTTTCCTAATTAAAAACTTTACTACCGCAATGGAAGACAAACTACAAAAAAACTGCTTGCATCATATTTGAATGGGATATGAGCACCATTTATCAGCCAGGGCTCACGGCTCATGCACACCAAAGTGCTCTGTGCATTGCTGAGATGGTGGTTTTACTCCGAGACATGCCTCCCCCGTGAACAATTCACACCAACCACACCCAAGGAGAAGAGGAAAGAAAAAACCTGGTGTGGAAACTTAAACACCTTATGGCTGACCTTCACAATGGCACCTTATTGCCATAAAAGTCTTAAAGCGATACTTATGTATGCATCCTTCCCAAGGTTCCTTATGAGCTGATGGAGTCAAAGAACCAAAGTGTGCCACTCTTTCGACTTTTAGGAAGATGTTTGAACGCTGTAACATCAAGGTGGCAAACCTCTCTGGTTAAGCTTCACGATAATCTACTTTGCTCTTCCACAGCACATTCTAAGTGGGTCTGTGCATTCATTCAGACACACAACACTCATGAGAGCTAGGGAAGCATGATCCCCATTTTACAGATGGGAAATCTATGTGGGGGGAAGGGGGAAGAGAGAGAATAAACAGCCTTTCCTAGCATCACATAGGGAGTCTGTGGTATAGCCAGGAACAGAACTCAAACTCCAAGTCCTTTATCTTAACAATGGGATCATTCTCAAGGCTAGTATTCATCCATCTTCCATCATCTTCAACCATCAGTAATTTTCATTTGTTTTAATTTTTCCTCCCCCAGAATTACTGAATAGATAAAATAAATATTCAATGTGAGAGGACAGTCTAACTTTTTTATACAAAGTGACAAAACAGGATTGTTTCCCTAAAACCAGAATTTCTTAGAATGGATTTGTATGTCCATCCGTTCTCATGGACACAGGTTCATCTTGAGATCTTACATCCTCGCCAAATTGGGTGACCACGGAAAAAGACTACCTCCCTCTTATTTACATAGCACCCTTTACCTCAAAGGCTCCAATCACTTACATTTTACTTCTCCACAGCCACCATAGAACTCAGAAGCAGGAAAGACATTAGCCAATCTAGTCCGTCTCCCATCCAAAGCAGAATTCTCCTCTACATTTTTCAGCAATTTCTCCAATACAATTTTCAAGGAACCAAATAATGAGGCTTCCATCTCTTCCTTGGGGAGAATATGCCATAGCCTGCTGGAGCTCAGTGTTGGGCTGAGGAGCCAGAAAAACTTCCTAAATTCTCTGCTGCATAATTTCTGATGCCTACAATCACACAGGAGCTGTCCTGACAGAAAGACAGCATGTATGACCAGATGATGACAACTCACCACCCTTTGCTGTTTATTTCTGCAGGCCTTTGTTCAGTTGACTATGTTATTTCTCAAGAGATAGAATATTATTAGCACATGCCAAGAGTAGTAATAATCAAGCATGGTAAGTAGAGAAAGACAGTAAACTAGCAGCCATTGTTGGGATAGATTAACTAATCATCTAAACTGGTAGGGTAAATCCTATGTTCCTAAAAGTGAGAGGAATAAAGTACCCTAATGAGAAAGGTACAGTGCAAGGATAAAGAGTGGGAGCTGAGCTTCCCAGAGACAACTGATTTCAATTCCTTTGTAAAGGAAAAATGCAAGGACCAAGAAATGGGCCAGCAGGGCTCTGTAAAATGCTCCGACATCTGAGGGTCACGAGGATCCACATTGGAAACAGAGAGGGACTGTGGACCCCTGGTGGGGTCACAAGAGGCCATTAAGACTTGCAGGGAGAAAGCCATAGGAGCTGCCATCAAGACAGTCAGGAAGGGCAGGCACCAAACTGAACCCCAAAGTCAGTGGAAAATGGGCAATAGCAGAAGTTAAGTGTTTATTTTCCATTACTTGGAACTCAGTTCAGGGTAGAGGAGCCCCTGAGGGCAATGAACGCCAGGATTAGAAAATGAACGGCAAAGGTGGTACGTCTACAGCCATTCAGGGCTTTAGGGGAATCGCTGGAAAGAAGGATGAGTTCGCATTAGCCTAACAGGCTTCTACAAATCTATCAGGGAAGACAGGCAAGTGAAAAAGCAGGAGACAAATGAAACCAACAATAATTCTAGTGTGGCTCAGCCACAGAGCCACCTGTTTCAAAGGCAGCCTGTTAACAAGAAAACTAAAGGGGAGCAAGTATAATATACCATAGATACCGATCCTGGCTCTGTCTGAATTCCTTAGTGCAGGATCAGGGCCACAAATCAAAGAAGGGAAAAATTGAAAATCTTTACTGAATGTATATGAATGTGTATTGTAGAGGTCACCTGGGGGATAACCACAAGGGCTAAGATTACACTGAGACTGTGGTGGTAAAAAACACACAGAATCACAGCCAGAACCAACACAGGAATGCTCGTATCTGTTTTAAGTGTGGCGCAGGCCTCCATGTGTGATATAAACCAATTTAGTTAAATCAGTGCAGCTTTGTGTGGGAATCTTTCCCCAACATGCATAAGCAGAGTTATATCAGTATAACTGCACCCACACTAAGGCTTTTTCCAGCATAGCTACACGGGTAAAAATCACCCCCCTAAACGACAGAGCTAGGTAGCCCAGGCTTTGTACCAATTTCAGAGTATCCACAGTAGGAAGGTTCACTGATTGAGGTAAATTTGTGCACACATTGTGTGTAGATAAGACCTGGATCTATTTCTCTAGCTGTAGGGACACACGAGACCCTCCTTCATTTCAATGAACTATCCACTTCAAAATCCTAACTAGGGCTGCTGAAATGTTAACATTGTTATGCTCCTCTAACACATCTCAGGACTTAAGTGCTCTCTGGGGCTGTGATTTCTAAAGCCCTCTAATGTACTTCGCATGAACTGGTCCATGCAGAACAGTCTGGTACACTTTAATGTAGTATTGTGTCAAACAGCACTAAGTTAAAGGGCATTAAGGAGCAAGGAGCCACTAGCGAGGAGAGACTAAACCAGATACTGCTACTCAGGCCCTAGTGAGATTCAAACCTGCGACCCCTGTATTTCGAGACCACTGTTCTAACCCCCTGAGCTATGGAACCCAGCTCCAGGTCCCCTCACCACAGGGAGGAGGTTGGTTTAGGCTGAGGAGCGTTGAGCCAGCGAGGAAGGAGAGTGTTAAGCAGAGACTGCTACCCAGGCCCCAGCAAGATTGGAACCTATGACCCCTAAACCAGTGAGCACCAGCGGGAATTACACAGACCAATTAATGCACCACACGTTAGGGCGCTTTAGAAATCAAACCCCTGTAGAATGCATTACCCTACTGTGCAGATGAGCCCTCATACTCATTGTGTTTGTTCCCTCAGTGCTGCTCCCAGGCTGAGTTCTCTGCTCCCCTGGTACCCAAAATAGACCTTTCTTATCACACTCCTCCTAGTGAAGGCAACTGAGGTTCCTTTCCATGCTGGACATTTTTTCTCCTTACTACAGTTATTTATAATTATCTTATGGTAGCACCCAACAGACTCATTGTGCTAGCCACCGTACAAATACATCTGAAGGTACTTTCTCTGTACCAAACAGCCCACAACATAAGACAATAAATGATTAATAAAATGTGGTGGAGAGCAATACAATCAGATATAATTTTAATGTTTCAAATCCTTGCCCCCCTTCCCCCCGACCAATAATCATCAATATATAAAGTACCAACTCTTCCCAACTGTCCCAACCCCATTAGTCACTGGCTGATTTCCTAAATGGCACAGGTGGGTCTCGGGCACACATTTCCCAGGTTACCCTGCTTTACAGCAAACACAATTGTGGTGTCTTAGGTGGAGCCCAAAGTGGGCACACACTGTTCCTTTCTTTAGCTGCTGTAACATAGCATCTGGCACAGGACTGTGGGGGAGAAGGGGACCTTTGGCAAGACTAAGTTTACTCCTAGGTGTCTGCTGTATCTCCTTTTCAAGCATGAAGAGTGGGTACCCAAGTCCAGATTTACCTAGAAACTCCCACTTGACCATCTGCTGTTGCATAATCATTTAAGTAGAACCTGCTTGCCTTGCATTATCAACAGATCCATAGATCACATATATTCTCATTTGCAAGCACACCTGCAAAACAGGTTAAGAAGTTGTCCCACACTGTACAGCTGGTAAACGCAATGTTAATGATCTGCAGAATTCTGCATTATTGAGGCAGAAGACTCAGCAGGATTTTCCACAATTTGGCAGCAAAAGGAGCTAATGAAAGTTCAGGCTGCATGCAAAAAGGCAGAACAAGCAACCGATAGTCCCTTTTTATAAGGTCCCAGTGAGGCCATGCCTAGAATCCTACAATCAGCTCTGGGCAACTCAATACCAGAAAGATGTACATACACAGAAAGGAACTCAGAGAACAGCAGCAAAAATATTATATAAAGGGCTTGAAAGTTTGCGATATTAAAGGAGAGCAAATGAATAACCAGTAGATACCACTCGGCTAAGCAATGATTAAACAGAGATAAGGTAACTGACCACCACAAGAAGAGGAATTATTTATGGTCCTGCAAATGGTTATTATTACAAGGAACAGGATGAAACTGAGCAAAGGAAACTTTATAGCTGAATACAAAGAAACCATTTCTTAGCTGAATAGTCCCATGGGGAAGTAGTGGACGCCTTATTGCTTGGGTCACAAGAGATTAGACAGAACAAAGCAGCAGAGAACTTATGGGGAACAATCCTGGGTTGGTCAGAGGGGTGTTGTGTTAATGTATGTCCACGCTTCTCAGACTCACAGCTGAAGGGTTTTTTTTGCAGTGTAGACACACCTGGATTGACTCTACAGTCTCTCTCTCTTACTTCTATAACCTGAAATTACCTGAAGAATTCTATAGGCTTTGCAACCAGACAGCTTTGAAAGAAAACGATTCACAAAGGCGAGTACGCTGAACATTGTTCAGTATATGAGGTACAAAACAAAGAACAGGGAAGGATCTTTCACAGTTTTCCTCCTTTCCGTTTTCCAGCACCCGTATAGGCATTGGGGGCAGAAATGAACTGTCCAACATGAGCATTGCTGGGCAGAGAGAAATTTTACTACTCATAGCTGCAAGGTGGAGACTTCCTAAATATTGAAGAGCCTGTTACTAACTCTCAGACTGCGAGGGACTCTCCCTCTGCATCTTCAAAACAGGCACTTAGCTCTTCAGGCTTAGATGCCTCCAGAATTTGCTATCTAGTCAAGAATTGCCTCATAAGGGATCTCAAACAATTTGCCCAGATGTGCAGCAAATTGAATAAGAGACTGTTCTGCACAGTGAATACTATGATCGAAAATTGTTATTTATACTGATTTTGCATAATATATGAGGAACCCCGCAGAGAGGTACACGTGGGATACTGATCCTTTGAACTGCATAATGTAAGATTATGTCAGATAGGTGATGTTTAAATGATCTGCCATTGCTGAGCTGTACTCCTGAAAAAATGGTGACAAATGTTTCATGAGCATGCATAGGCCTGCTTTCTGAGAAGGTTGGAAATGCAGACAGAGACAGCCAATATTCTGGTGCTTTAAAAGCCAGAACTCCTATAGGCACTCGTTCACCTTTATTAGACTACCGTATTTTAGAGATATTTGTTCCAGACGAAAATCTGCCTGACAAAACCTCAGGCCAGGAGGAACCTTTACCTTTACTGCCAGCTCTCCAAAACCTCCCAAATGACAGTGACAACTTCTCCACTGCCAAATGAGTATTTTGCTCATCTCACATTGGTATGGGCATGAACGATCACTGGCATAGCCCTATCAGCAAGTGCCAAGAGTTTACCTTTGGAGGCTACTTTCAGCTTGGGGACGTCTGGCAACTCACCAACTACAGTTGAAGCTGGTATCATCCCATGCCTGACAGGATGGGCCAGTGGCATGGGTGGTAGCCTGGGACTCAAGAAAGCCAGATTCAGTTCCCTGCTCCACCACAGACTTCTTTTCAACCTTCAGCAAGTCACTTAGTCTCTCTGTGCCTCTGTTCCCCCTGTAAGTTGGGGGGATAACAGGATTTTCCTACCTCACTGGGGCAATTGAAAGCAAGAGTGAGATTTAAGTTCCCATGCTATTCCCTATGTGGAAGGCAGAGCATACAAGGGAAGGTCATAAGGAGCTTCAGAACAACCTGGCCTGTTGCTCTAAACGTCTGTGCTTCCATCTTTGGCTTGTGCGTGATCGAACACCGAATAAGTGAAAACCCACATAGGTAGAGACAGACACTGCATACTCAGAGAAAAGATAATGATCTTCTGCACCTGTCTAGAGTATTTACCAGTGATACCAGAGGATTACTGGCTTAACAAGATCTGTCTCTCTCTATTAAACATAACTTCCTCCTTAACCAACTGGTTTTCAGTTCCCCAAAAGTCTAAAAAACTAATGACCTGGGTTGGCAACAACATGGCAAAATGCAGAAATCAGCTGAAAATCCCCACTAGGTGAGGATACAACACTGCTACAGTCTAATAACGTTAACCTGGATACCGTCTGTTACAGGAGCATGGTGTTGCATGACCCAGCATAACTTCACTTCTACAGAGATGTGCTCTGGTGGTACCAGCACAGGTCTGGGAGCTAGGAACTCTGGAGTTCTAATCCCAGCTCTGAGGTGGATTTCCACTTTACCTACCTTAATAGACTTCTTTTTCCCAACTGTAAAATGGCCAGAGCCTCAACTCCCTCCTTGCTATCGTTTCCGTGGTGATTAACATTGGTAAAGCACTTTAATGATGGAAAGAGTGAAGTATTTGTCTTTAAAATATCCATTAAAGCTTTTTATACAATTACTTTGTTTCAAAACGTTAAACTATTATAGAAATTGAGAGTCTAAGGACTTTTAAAAAGAAACAGCATTTCTATATTTTCTCGTTTAGAATTCTCTCTCTCTCTCAAGGGTAAACAACGCAGACTTTAGGACCTGCTGGTTTATAGAAGTACATGAAAAACATCATTCTGCTCTCTGTTAAACAGCTGCAGCTGAAATTGATGAGAGAGGTCTACAAAACCATGCATAGCTGCTAGCTGTTCCTGGCTCACGTTTTCGTGGTAATGGGCAGTCACTACATTATCAGACACCAGTGACACTGGGTTAATTTTGTTTTTAAGCCATGATTCGGGAACAGGTTTGGCGCTCTCAGAAATTACAGCTGAGAGCTGAAAAGGGGTAGGAGCTGCAAACAGCACCAGGGAACTGCTGAGTAACTCTATTGTGTGTGCGCCTCCATTCTCCCCCAATAGGGGGGTGTACCACAGCTGTCCTGTGCGTGTATGATCTGCAAGAGCCCTTACAAAGATCACCATCTATTACTTTTTGAGCAGCCAACTATCTGCTGAGGCCTCACAATAAAATAATCTGACCCTGTCTTTTTATGAAGTAAAGTGGGATTGTGTCTTGGCTATCCACATTATAGGTGGATGGAACTAAAGGGGCACACTGTCTCCTATGGATTGCTCCTTTCTCAGACGTGCAATGCAGCGGGCTGTGAAAAGACACAGACAGCAGTCACCGGCACAAGTTTTCTGGTCTCTGTTTCCACAGTGATCAACAAAGCTCCCAGACCACATGTAAGGTCAGATCAAAGCCACACAGGAGATCCCATGCTCAGGAACATGTGGCCTTCTGGGGTGTGAAGTAACAGGACAGGGAAGCAACCGGGGAGAAAAGAACTAGAAGAACCATACAAAAATAAGAAAAGAAGAGGGGGACAAGGGAGAGAGGGAAAAAGACAAAAGGAGAGAGCAGAAGCTGAGCCCGAGTAGCTCAAAAGAAGAGAGGGGCGCCCATCCTCAATCCATTGCAAACGGGGTTTTGATAGTTAAAAAGCCAAACATAATCGGTACACACAATAATGGGACTACATCTTATGGCATTAGAAGTGTCCTTGCATTTCCAGACTTGGTGTCAGAACCATAAAATTCCTTCTTGGATCATTCAAGGGTTGTTGATCGTATTATAACATGTAACCTAACAACTGGGATTAATTGATACATTAACTTGATTCAAAGTTATCAGAGCTCCTATCCCAACCAACTACAAATTCTCTTGGTGATTCACTTTACCCAAAAAACATCTGCAAATATAGGTTTCAGAGTAACAGCCGTGTTAGTCTGTATTCGCAAAAAGAAAAGGGAGTACTTGTGGCACCTTAGAGACTAACCAATTTATTTGAGCATAAGCTTAAGCTTTCGTGAGCTACAGCTCACTTCATCGGATGCATACTGTGGAAAGTGTAAATCTACATTTTCCACAGTATGCATCCGATGAAGTGAGCTATAGCTCACGAAAGCTTATGCTCAAATAAATTGGTTAGTCTCTAAGGTGCCTGCAAATATAAGCGCTGTGCTGCAGAGCTCAAATGTCTTTTGTTCTGGTTACCCAGTTGGCCAAGTCCCTGGAGCTAACAAAAGGATTTGGGATTACTGTAATACTGTTACGAATTCAGTGTGAAAGCAGACACCCAGTATTATGGGATGATTATCACTGAGTATGTTCAATATGTTCACACAGAATGGCACAGCAAGAGGTTAATTATATTGCTACTGGAATCTGCTTCTAAAAGGACCATCTTTCGGTTTAAGAAGGGAATTTAATTTTCACACTCATTCAGTTCTGAGCTCTTTCAAGAGAGACTGCTACTTATGCCAGAGTGTAATCGATAGTTTAAGATCACAAACTGCTGTTTAATAGGAAATAAATCCAAATGATTAAAAGTACTTTACCTGCGACTCCGAAGCAGGATTGTTGTTCAGACTCTAGATCCACAAAGAACAATAGCAGCATTGGCTTTGCAACTCAAACGTCTTATTGGGTTTCATATACCCTCCAATGTTTGCCTAGCAAGGCAATCAGTTTCAGAGGGAGACATTTGGGGAATTAGTAACAAATCTGCTTCATTAATTCCTTACGTTGAATGGACCCAGGCAGATGAAGCTAGCATAACTTACCAGGAATGACAATGCAATGGAAAGACAGCACTGGGGTCTAGCAAGTTCCAAGAGAAATACCAATTTTTGCAGTGAAGGTATTAAATCCACATAAACTGTTAACAGGAAGTGCATCTAGCTGTTAAGTAGCAAATATAAGTTAAGTTTTGCAAATGGATTTCCTGAACTTTTAAAGAAAGGAAACAGGATTTCTGTCTCCAGGACACCTTGTGGCAGGGAAACCTTTCCCTGACGTTCAGGGGCAAACCAAGCTATCAACGGCTCATCAAGCAGTAATTTATTAAGAGCTGAGAATGTTGGAGCTACTAGCACCTTCTAACTCACAGGAAAACTACCGTACTGGAAATTTTAGGAGGAGAACACAATGGAGAACCACACAACACTATCTCTTAGCAGACAGCGGCAATTGTGATGGCTCTTCAGACAACCACATACAAGGAGCTGGGCTGAGAATAGCTAACTCATCTCTCATATTCCACCAAAAGCAAAACAAAACTATATTGCTCGCTACCAACTCTGGTTGGATATGAACCAGTGAGCAAGAGGTGAAAATCTCAGGATAAGTGCTAATAGATTCCGCCAAGGCAGTGGACAGAAGGGCACATTTTATTCTTTCAGAAGCTTTTTAAAATTCAGATCTGTTGCAAGATAATTAAAGCAAAGTCCTGGCTCCAAACAAGGATGTGCAAAGCCTGTCCTATAACATCTGTTACCATCACACACACGACTATGGTATCACACCTTGCAAGGCCCATCTCCCCTTGCTTTGGGGATGGTAGAGAGAAAAATTAACTTTCAGGACTTGCTGAGCTGTTTAAGAAAAGTCTTATCTTAATTTTAAGACACTGCATTTTTTTATACTAGTAAGATTGCCTGCCTTTTCCTCCCCAAGTTCAAAGCATACTGGTAATGATGTCCATCTTCCTGAAATAAGTGCAACATGCTTTAAAGTATTTATTGCCAAGTTTAAACAAACTGGAGAACAAATAATCACATTTTCCTAGCTGCAGGGCATAGACTAAGCAATAACACTTCTCAAAAACAGCTTCAATTAGGGGCTTTTCATTTAGATGTTTTTGGCAACAAATTGGTTTGAAGCATGGAATTAGAACAGGACAGTGGTGGTGGAGTAAAATCCCAATATAAAAGGGCGTCAGAAAGAAATTTCATTGCAATTCTTACCAGATAATGGTGAGGATTCTAATCTTTCCAGACGACATCGCTCACTTCCCCTGACTCTCTGCTCATTTCAGGATTCAGTTGAAAACCGGTCTTATTTTAAAAAGCCTTTTAGCTTTCTTAGTTTGGCACATCGCTCTTCTCGTCTTTTCACTACGTGCCTAACACTGGCCTGCTGTTTCTCCAGTTTCTTTCCACTCACTGTTGGTGCAAAAACCCTCCACAGAATTCTCCTGCCATCTTCCTGTAGTCGTTTCATCAGCCCTCCACCCCATTTCAATTCCCAGCTGAAAACAAAAAGTCTCCTCTTCTCCTTGTCTCTCTACTTCTCTCTCAATTATTTCTCTTTCACTAGCATCAACTGGGGGGGGGGGGTCAAATATCTGTCTGAAACTATTATACCCACTATAGATACTAGTAACACCTGAGTTCACTAGAAATGAAAGTCGTTACTAAAAATATTCTCAGTTCAGTGTTCTCTTTGTGCATTTGACAACATAAGCATTGAATCATATTTTATTATGTGTAGTACTGTGGTGCATAGGGAGTCTCAGTAACAGGCCAGGCCCCTATTTGCTAGATGCTGCATGAACACAGAACAAAAAGTCTAACTAGCTTACAAACTAAATAGAAGATAAGACAACACATGGATACAGACAGACGGATGGGGGAGTACAAATAAACAATGAGATAATATTGGTCAGCAGTGATCTCCACGCACCAGCAGCCTAATCATCGTCAAGTTTTTAAAAGGGCTTTTATTGTTTTAAAGAGTTTTGGGTGTTTTTAAGTCAGAGTAACTAGACAGTTCTGTAGAGTGATCTGGACACAAGCAGGAGTGGTATCACCAAATGCTCTATCAGGAGGTAGAATTTTTCTTAGAATCATAGAATATCAGGGTTGGAAGGGACCTCAGGAGGTCAGCTAGTCCAACCCCCTGCTCAAAGCAGGACCAATCCCCAATTAAATCATCCCAGCCAGGGCTTTGTCAAGCCTGACCTTAAAAACTTCTAAGGAAGGAGATTCACCACCCTCCTAGTGAAAAAGTTTTTCCTAATATCCAACCTAAACCTCCCCCACTGCAACTTGAGACCATTACTCCTTGTCCTGTCCTCTTCTACCACTGAGAATAGTCTAGAACCATCCTCTCTGGAACCACCTCTCAGGTAGTTGAAAGCAGCTATCAAATCCCCCCACATTCTTCTCTTCTGCAGACTAAACAATCCCAGTTCCCTCAGCCTCTCCTCATAAGTCATGTGTTCCAGACCCCTAATCATTTTTGTTGCCCTTCGCTGGACTCTTTCCAATTTATCCACATCCTTCTTGTTGTGTGGGGCCCAAAACTGGACACAGTACTCCAGATGAGGCCTCACCAATGTCGAATAGAGGGGGACGATCACGTCCCTCGATCTGCTCGCTATGCCCCTATTTATACATCCCAAAATGCCATTGGCCTTCTTGGCAACAAGGGCATACTGCTGGCTCATATCCAGCTTCTCGTCCATTGTCACCCCTAGGTCCTTTTCCACAGAACTGCTGCCTAGCCATTCGGTCCCTAGTCTGTAGCTGTGCATTGAGTTCTTCCGTCCTAAGGGCAGGACCCTGCACTTATCCTTACTGAACCTCATCAGATTTCTTTTGGCCCAATCCTCCAATTTGTCTAGGTCCTTCTGTATCCTATCCCTGCCCTCCAGCGTATCTACCACTCCTCCCAGTTTAGTATCATCCGCAAATTTGCTGAGAGTGCAATCCACACCATCCTCCAGATCATTTATGAAGATATTGAACAAAACCGGCCCCAGGACTGACCCCTGGGGCACTCCACTTGACATCGGCTGCCAACTAGACATGGAGCCATTGATCACTACCCGTTGAGCCCGACAATCTAGCCAGCTTTCCACCCACCTTATAGTGCATTCATCCAGCCCATACTTCTTTAACTTGCTGACAAGAATACTGTGGGAGACCGTGTCAAAAGCTTTGCTAAAGTCAAGAAACAATACATCCACTGCTTTCCCTTCATCCACAGAACCAGTAATCTCATCATAGAAGGCGATTAGATTAGTCAGGCATGACCCTCCCTTGATGAATCCATGCTGACTGTTCCTGATCACTTTCCTCTCATGTAAGTGCTTCAGGATTGATTCCTTGAGGACCTGCTCCATGATTTTTCCGGGACCGAGGTGAGGCTGACTGGCCTGTAGTTCCCAGGATCCTCCTTCTTCCCTTTTTTAAAGATGGGCACTACATTAGCCTTTTTCCAGTCATCTGGGACTTCCCCCGTTCGCCACGAGTTTTCAAGGACAATGGCCAATGGCTCTGCAATCACAGCCGCCAATTCCTTTAGCACTCTCGGATGCAACTCGTCCGGCCCCATGGACTTGTGCACGTCCAGCTTTTCAAAATAGTCCCTAACCACCTCTTTCTCCACAGAGGGCTGGCCATCTACTCCCCATGTTGTGATGCCCAGTGCAGCAGTCTAGGAGCTGTCCTTGTTAGTGAAAACAGAGGCAAAAAAAGCATTGAGCACATTAGCTTTTTCCACATTCTCTGTCACTAGGTTGCCTCCCTCATTCAGTAAGGGGCCCACACTTTCCTTGGCTTTCTTCTTGTTGCCAACACACCTGAAGAAACCCTTCTTGTTACCCTTGACATCTCTCGCTAGCTGCAGCTCCAGGTGCGATTTGGCCCTCCTGATTTCATTCCTACATGCCCGAGCAATATTTTTATACTTTTCCCTGGTCATATGTCCAACCTTCCACTTCTTGTAAGCTTCTTTTTTATGTTTAAGATCCGCTAGTATTTCACCGTTAAGCCAAGCTGGTCACCTGCCATATTTACTAGTCTTTTGACTCATCGGGATGGTTTGTCCCTGTAACCTCAACAGGGATTCCTTGAAATACAGCCAGCTCTCCTGGACTGCATGCATCCGATGAAGTGAGCTGTAGCTCACGAAAGCTCATGCTCAAATAAATTGGTTAGTCTCTAAGGTGCCACAAGTACTCCTTTTCTTTTTCCCCTTCATGTTAGTCCCTCAGGGGATCCTACCCATCAGTTCCCTGAGGGAGTCGAAGTCTGCTTTCCTGAAGTCCAGGGTCCGTATCCTGCTGCTTACCTTTCTTCCCTGTGTCAAGATCCTGAACTCAACCAACTCATGGTCACTGCTTCCCAGATTCCCGTCTACTTTTGCTTCCCCCACTAATTCTTCCCTGTTTGCGAGCAGCAAGTCAAGAAAAGCTTCCCCCCGCCCCCCCCACAGCTGGCTCCTTTAGCACTTGCACCAGGAAATTGTCCCCTACGCTTTCCAAAAACTTCCTGGATTGTCTGTGCACCGCTGTATTGCTCTCCCAGCAGATATCAGGAAAATTAAAGTCACCCATGAGAACCAGGGCGTGCGATCTAGTAGCTTCTGCGAGTTGCTGGAAGAAAGCCTCATCCACCTCATCCCCCTGGTCCGGTGGTCTATAGCAGACTCCCACCACTACATCACTCTTGTTGCTCACACTTCTAAACTTAATCCAGAGACACAGGTTTTTCTGCAGTTTTGTACCGGAGCTCTGAGCAGTCATACTGCTCCCTTACATACAGTGCTACTCCCCCACCTTTTCTGCCCTGCCTGTCCTTCCTGAACAGTTTATAACCATCCATGACAGTACTCCAGTCATGTGAGTTATCCCACCAAGTCTCTGTTATTCCAATCACATCATAATTCCTTGACATCACCAGGACCTCCAGTTCTCCCTGCTTGCTTAAAATTGCTTTAACTCATAAAATTGAGTTGACAATGTCCGTTGAACTCTGACGAACTTTAGGAAACACTTTGCATAAGAACAGCCAAACTGGGTCAGACCAATGATCCATCTAGCCCAGTATCCTGTTTTCCAACAGTGGCCAGTGCCAGGTGATTCAGAGGGAATGAACAGAACAGGGAATCATGAAGTGATCCATCCCCATCCCCCATTCTCAGCTTCTGGCAAAGAGAAGCTAGGGACACCATCCCTGCCATCCTGGCTAATAGCCATTGATGGACCTATCCTCCATGAACTTATCTAGTTGTTGTTTTTTTAACCCTGTTATAGTTTCAGCCTTCACTACACCCTCTGGCAAACAGTTCCACAGGTTGACTGTGCGCCGCGTGAAGAAATACTTCCTTTTGTTTGTTTTAAATCTGATATCTATTTGGTGGCCCTTCCTTCTTGTGTTATGAGGAGGAGTAAATAACACTTCCTTATTTACTTTGTCCACACCAGGCATGATTTTATAAACCTCAATCATATCCCCCCTTAGCTGTCTCTTTTCCAAGCTGAAAAGCCCCAATCTTATTAATCTCTTCTCATACGGAAGCGGTTCCAGACCCCTAACAATTTTTGTTGCCTTTTTCTGTAACTTTTCCAATTCCAACATATCTTTTGAGACGGGGCGACCAGATGTGTATGCAGTATTCAAAGTGTGGGCGCACCATGGATTTATAGAGAGGCAATAGGATATTTTCTGTCTTATTCTCTATCCCTTTCTTAAGGATTCCCAACATCCTGTTTGCTTTTTTGACTGCTGCTGCACATTGAGTGGATGTTTTCAGAGAACTATCCACACTAACTTTTTAGATCTCTGTCTTAAGTGGTAACAGTTAATTTTGACTCATCATTTTATATGTATAGTTGTGATTATGTTTGCATGAAGGACACTATACAAAAAAAGCAGTGATACATAAAATAGGGGTGCTTTGGAGTTTATCCTGCTCACAAGAGCTAACGACTCCACATCTACTGTACCTCAAATATTCACTGCAGAATGCAGCCATATCTGAAACATCTCTAGTCATCAATATAAGGAATCACAGTGCTAATGCAGGCTAATAGAATAATGCTCGGGAGCAGAATAAAAAGAATGTCATTACAGTGCCAGCATTTGGACTATTAAAAACCAAGACAGCGCGTTAGACAGTAACAAAGCTTTTGGTACAGTGTAAAGCAAGCAAGCAATGGTCTCTCTCTCCTTACTACTATTCAAACTCCAAACCAAAGGCTTGGAGCAGCCTCCCCAAGAACTAAACAGGTACATTGGAACCAGGCACTTCCATGACTATTAGGAATGGATGAATGGGTGCCTGGAACAGATCCAGAGAAGCGAAGTGACAGCACTTTAAGGAAGAGAGAACAGTCTGTGAAGAAAAGCTGACAGGAAGCAGTATAAAGTGTGGGAAAAGGAAAGGGAATGTGGTTTGAATGAGAGAAATAATAGACGTCAATGGAACCAGAACAGTAAGAAACTTACCTGAAAGAATAATACAGCAAGTGCAACCTGAGCAACCAGCAGTTTCTAACAAGTGTTTGAATAGCAATGCTGGCAGGTTTGTCCTTGGTGAAGGATAAACCCACAAGCTATTTTCCCCCTTCAGTCCATTGTTGTCTCTGAGGGCTAATAGTTCAGGAGAAAGAGATTCAAAGGTATCTATGGCCTGGTCTATACTGGGAGGTGGGGAGCCGCACCAACTAAGTCGGTCTAAGTTACGCAACTTCAGCTACGAAAATAGCCTAGCTGAAGTCGATGTACTTAGAGCTACTTACCACGGTGTCTTCACTGTGGTAGGTCGACTGCTGCCGCTCCCCCCGTCAACTCCGCCTATGCTTCTTGCTCCAGTGGAGTACCGGAGTCGACGGGAGAGCGCTCAGCAGTCCATTTATCACGACTTCAATAGACGTGATAAGTCGACCCCCAGTGGATCGATCGCTCCACCTTAAGTATAGACATGCCCAAGGGCTGCTAATACCTTAACAGGAGACTGTGGGTAGTCCACATCTTCATAAAACAAGCAGGACTGCATGTTCCCTTTGTATAAAATTCAGGAGGGACAAACCACCAACCAAATCCCCTCAGTCTGGTTCCCCCACTCTCCTGCTTTCTTTCAGGGAATTTTATGGTGCAGAAAGTACTCTCAATAAGTCTCCTGCTTGTTCTGTGGGGAGAAGGAGAGTTTAAGTCTGGCTTTTTAATGTGCTTACCAAATTCTTTAATTGGAATATTTCAACAACATTTAGCACAGCAATGTATACTATATAGTATCACCATGTCTGATCAGATTTATTCCTACCTTGCACACACCACTAGGGATGGCACATTCGAGAACTACCTCAACAGACTTGTGTTCAGAATATGCAACTAAGTAGATTAGGGCAAAAACAAGACACCCATTGCCCAGAAAGAACTAGTCCTGCTCCACTTGCTAGATCAGCATACTACGTTGTTTAACCCAGCTACTCAACTGCATTCTTCTGCGAGCTACAGACCATCTCAGTGAAAGAACCTGTATGTACATTTTCACTATGAGGAAGTTAGTAAGAGATTTAATTAATCTGTCTTTCTGATTAATCCACCCATCTGTTTAAATGTATCCAGCCTCCTCTGCAATCAACTTTCCCCATCTGTCTGTGTCTGTCTACATGTATAGTACAATATAGACATCTGCCTATGGAATCTACCATTTCAAGTTTGTCTGCCACCAGAGATCTAACACAGTTCTGGTATTTCAGCAAACTAACTGTGTGTAATAGCCCACGTGCTCCCATGGGCATGGTATCATTAGAAAGGGGAAAGATGGAACGTATTAAGAAAGTTTCCAACACACTGAGAATAGCACCCATCTTATATTAGTTCACAGTGCACGTTTACTACCTTTCCGACTTGAAAACCTGTAGCTCGGGCACCTCAGTCGTTCCTGTTCTCTAGCTGTGGCACGTGACAGTCTAGTCTCCTGAGGGCTGTAATACTTTGGTCCAATTTCAGCTGTTGGGTTTAGCATGTGGGTGCTGGTAGCCAGCGATACCCAGGAGGTCAGACTAGATGATCTGGCAGTCCCTTCAGTCTTAAACTCTCTGACTCATAGTGCCAAATCCTCAGCTGGTGTAGGTCAGTGTAGTTCCATGACTTGGGTGGATCTGCACCAATATATACCAGCCAAGGATCTGACCCATAAAGCAGGTTGTAGAATGAAAAAGTTGGAGACCTGCTGCGTTAGCATAATAATCAATATGCCTCTAGTCATCTGAGCACCATGTCACTGGACTGCACCATTGGGAAATTTTTTTTCATCATACTAAATTAGGCATGTAAATCTTGCACATACTTCTGAAGATTCGTGATGTATGTCTTCTGATCCTCAAAGGGCTAACACTGATTTAATACACACAGATCTTTACAGATGATTGGTGGTCCATTACACACCAATCATCAACACGTTATACATCACACATTGCACTCTATAAGCCTCCATCCACCGTGCATGTGTCTTTGCTTACAGTTTCACATCACTTCTATTCATCCATTCCCACTGCTCTTCTGGTTCATACAGCCTAGATGAGTTCCCTTCTCTAGTCCCAGTGGCAGTTATTCTGGAAGTATTCCTGTCACTCACCTGCAGGTGCACTCAAATATTGCAGCAGCGGTTAGGCAAGCTATCCTCAGAAAGGCCCTGTTAACAGCACACTGTTACCAGGAATGCACATTTCTTGCAATAACAATTTAACGTTAGTGCAGAAGGAAGCCACAGTGCTTTAAAACTGATTTACAAACAAATAAAGTCACTTGAATGCAGAGGCACACAACAGCACTACTCAGCAGTTTAGGTCAAGGAGCAAAGACTTTTATCCAATTAAACTATAGAGGAGAGAATGTGATTGTCTGAATTCCAACTGCAGCAGGACTCCTAACCCTTCCCAAAAGTGCCATGGAATCTTTAATGACTGCAAGTGATCAGGAACTCTGATTGCTTTTCTCATTAAAAAAAAAAAAAGCATTTCCACCAGAAGAACATCCCCTAGCTTCATGCCAAGCACCTGATCAAAAGGCACTCAGAGAGGAGTCCCACCTTCTGAATCATCTATGTTACTTCCTGTCGTACCTAGCTTTTCTTGGGAAAGATCCCATGTAGGCATTAACAAAGAACCACCCTGCTAAGCCTGTGAGATCCAACAAGATCAGCTCCTGAGTAGGTCTGGGCTTTACTCTCGGGCTGTGATTCAGTTCAATGCTAACAGTATAGCATTAATATACAAACACTAACAATATCAGCAAGGTGGGCAGGGAAGTCCGGTGAAAACTCTCACACAAAATTAGGGGTTTTTTTAAATCATACATTTCGTGGGGTTAAACTTTAGTGCCGATAACTAAAATACAGCTGAATCAAAAATATAACAGAAACCAAGGGTATGTTCACTGCAAAGCGAAGGGATGATTGTAGCACACCAAGAGCGTATTTGCACTAGCTTTAATCTAGCTAGGATGGGTAACAATAGGAATGAAGATGCAGTACAGGCTTGTACCCACAAGGAACCCTGGTACGGACAGAGGTTGCTAGCTCATGTGAAAGCCCGCGCTGCCACATCTTCGCTACTATCGTTACCTGTGCTAGCTAAATTAAAGCTAATCCTGGTAAACTACCATCAATTGCAGTGAAGACTTACCCTAAAACAGTAGCTCTCAACCTTTCCAGACTACTGTCCCCTTTTCAGGAGCCTGATTTGTCTTGCGTAACCCCAGGTTTCACCTCACTTAAAAAGTGCTTGCTTACAAACCAGACCTAAAAATACAAAATTTACTTTCTCATTTTTACCATACAATTATAAAATAAATGAATTGGAATGTAAATATTATACTTCCATTTCAGTGTATAGAGAGAGAGAGCAGTGTAAACAAATTGCTTGTCTATATGAAATTTTAGTTTGTACGGACTTCGCTAGTGCTTTTTATGTAACCTGTTGTAAAACTAGGCAAATATCTAGATGAGTTGATGGACCCCCTGGAAGACCTCGGAGTACCCCAAAGGGTACATGTACCCCTGGTTGAGAAACCACTTCCCTAAGAGACAAAATGGCCCTTTCAAGCACCAAAAATCATCATTACTGAGTTACAAATTCCAAGGCCAGAAAGGACCATTGTGATCTAGTCTGATCTCCTGTACATCACAAGCCACAGAACTGCTCCCAAATCATTCCTAGAGCAGAACTTTTAGAAAAAACAAAATTGCCAGTGATAGAGAATCCACCACCACCCGTGGGAAATTGATCCAATGCTTAATTATCTTCACTGTTAAGAATGTATGCCTTATTTACCGTCTGAATTTGTCTTGCTTCAACTTCCAGACATTGAATCATGTTAGACCTTCCTCTGCTAAACTGAAGAGACTTATCAAATATTTGTTCCCCAAGTAGGTACTTACAGACTGTGATCTAGTCACCCTTTAACATTCGCTTTGTTAAAATACATAGATTGAGCTCCTTGACTCGATTGCTGTAAAGCAGGTTTTCTAATCATTTAATCGTTCTGGGGGCTCTTCTCTGAACCCTCTCCAATTTATCAGCATCCTTCTTAAACTGTGGACCCCAGAACTGGACACAGTATTCCAGCCGCACCAAGTGCCAAATAGAGAGGTAAAATAACTCTACTCCTACTGAAGATTTCACACTTTATGCGTCCAAAGATCACATGAGCCCTTTTGGCTACAGCATCACACAGGGAGCTCATGTTCTTCTGATTATCCACCACCTCGAAATCTTTATTCAGAGTCACCATTTCCCAGATAGACTCTTCCATCCTGTAAGTACGGCCTACATTCTTTGTTCCTGGATGTATACATTTTCATTTTAATACACATTTTGCTTGTTTGCACCCCACTTAAAACTCCCTCACTGCCTCTCCCTGCAAACAAGGGAGAAGACCGCACATATTCCCACTCTGGGGAAAAACTGAGGACCCATAATCCCAACTCCATTGGTAGCAGCTGTAACGTGACAGGATGCAGCCCTTTTTACCACCCCTTTAGATGGCATGGTGTGAAATTAGACAACACAGTGACTAAAAATGGCTGAGTCCTGCCTACACTGCAGCTTCTACTGCTGCTACTGCCAGTGGAGAACTACTGGTCCCAAGTCTCCTGGATACGCTGGACCAACGCACCAGGAAGGATCAGATAAACTAGTGTCTCATGGACGGATAAGGAGCGATTGTGCGTTTTCCACTCCTCTGCTGCGATTATGAAGAGGCGGTCACAGTTAATACACGGAACACGCATTTCTCTAATAAAGCCCCCATTAAAGAGAGTGAATGGGTCTCTGGAGCATTGGGCCTTGTTCAAACACAACCCTTATTATTATAACAAGGGGGGGGTTCCCCCTTCCTTCAGTGAATGATTATTAATGTGTTTCCAGGAATCCAGTCCATTTCTCTAAATGAGAACAGCGATGGCAGCCGAGGCAGAATGAAGCTTGATAAATGCCCCCCTTCCCCCACTCACCCGGCAGGAGCTGCCAGGGTTCTCGTTCTAACAAGCGTCAGATGTAAGATGACTGGAATAACAAAGTATGAATTTTTATGAGTCTAATAAATCACTCCACTTTTCCTGCTCTTGATCATTTTCACCAATTCAAACACTAGAAAAACCCTGGCTATAATCAAATGGGTTCATGGATCTTGCATTAGAGATTGGCCATGGGTGGGGGCATGGGGAGAGGTCTCTCCCCCTACCAGTTGTCGTGTTTGGAAACAAAAAAACACTTGTCATATGCAAAATTAATTTGCATTTACACTTTGGGGTTTTTTTTTCTTTTTTTTATATAATGATCAAAAATCTGAATCCATTAGGGATTCCCCACCCTCAAAACCGCATATCAAATTGGAAGCCAGAATATTTTTTCCCCAGCCTTTAACTTTCCTAGCTATTTAAAAGACCCTGCACGGACGCCTGCATCAGCAGAAAAACTTGTATAAACTCCTACAAATGGAACAAAACTTTGGAGCCACTGTTTGAGCCACATCACAAGAGGGCAGGTTTGCAAAGTTCTTTTCATTCTCCCCCTCCCCCCCGCTCTGAATTTCTGAATAGAAACATTGATGCTATGGACTGGCTATGACAGTATCTAGGGACAATAACAAAAAGGGGTCTAATTCTGCCCCAAATTTGCTGGCAGTGTACATGCAAACACACTTGGCAGAGACAAATACTTAAAAAGGAACGCAGAGTCCAAACCTTGACTAGTATGAGGCAAACTGAAAGACATCAGGACTTTGCTCCTTGCCAAAGAATTTTTAAAATATCCACTGCACACACTGGAAGAATGAGAGGGCACCAAGAGAGAGACACAATGCTGTAATGCATCTTAAGCATGAGAGAATGCATCCATCTAGCTGTCAAGTGGTCTCTGGTACCTCAAGATCAAATATAGGTTAGAACTGTAACACGCAACTCCAGGAAGCTTTGAAGCAAATCAGAAGGCATCCTCTGAACAGGTACAATTCCCCCAGCACGTTGAGAGAGAGAGAGAGAGAGAGAGTGAGTCTGTCTGTCTGTCTGTCTGTCCTACTCTGAACAGGGAGAAGCAGAAGTCCTGCAGTTTGGTAGCTTTATGTCCCAAAGAAAGTTGGTCAGATTGGCTGGGAAACCTGTTTTTGTCATCATCATCTGCCTGCACCTTAATCCACCCAATCTGTTTTCCTGCACACCGCTTTTCATTTGCTTTTCCAGCACAGCACTGAATCAGGTAGGGAATTCATCTTTGACAAACATTTACCGATTATCAAATCACAACTGCAGCCACAGACAGGGGCAATAAGTCACTTTAAGCAGTCGTCCGTATTGCAGTCTGAAGAGTTTGGGCAGCTTCGTGATGACAAATAACTCCTGTCAAAACCGCATGTTCCCTTGCGCTCAGAATCTTTGTTCTCTGTTGTTCCACACTACCTGGTGTTTAATGACAACACTGTCAGACTAAGACGAAGCCTCTGCACTGCAGACTGTCAAAGCCCTATTAGAGTAAAGATTGAGACCCTACTCTTCTTAAACTCACTCAAGCAACACAACCCACTAGTTTTTATAATTATTGTACGAGAGCCATCGATCGCATGCTGACACCTAACCTAGCTGTATGAAATGGGAGTAGTTTGCTGGGAGACAGTTGCTATAGATTATTGTGGGTGGTTTTTTGTGTTTTTTTCTTCCCCCCCTTTTATCCATTGCTCTACAAAGCCGAAAATGAATAGGAAGGGAGACAAAAAAGTGCACAGCTTCCCCCAAAGACACTTTTCCATCCCAGCCCTCTGCACCCAAGTTGCTTTCAAAGACTTTCCAAGTTGGGAATCCTAAGAACAAACTAAGAGGGAGCTGAGTTCTCCCCCTCAATCAATTTACTCCATGTCATCAAGGCAATGACAGGATCGTCACAATGAGTGCTTAACATACAGTTAACATCCTCATATTGAGCTCCTCTGAAAGATACATATGGATACATTAGAGAGCTCTGGATTTGCAGGCAAGGTGGAGCTAACCCATATGGTCACCATAAAGAACTCATGAAGTGCCAGCCCCCTGGGTAAATTTCAGCACAAAGTATTCCTGGCCTGCAGAAAAAAGGGACAAAGTCTATTTGCAGGGTTCTGTATTGCACAGAAGACGCTGGCTCAGGGCATTTTTATCAGCTATGTGCTCCTTCCACTTTCCCCAGGTGATCACGGGAATGGATGCTCCACTGGAGTGATGTTCTAACCTGAACGTTGAGCCAAACACGGTCATCAAGAGGAGGAGGAACTGAATGTCTCGGCTGCTCCATTGTGAAGGAAGAAGGCATTAAATACCGGCACAACATATGCCGTAAATCTAGGAACAGAGTGTGCTGTTATCAAACGTTCACACAGAATACAGAGAAAGAGAAAACAGTGCTGGGAGAGATCAAGTGTGGAAAGCCCAAAAAGTAACGCTCCAGAAACAAAAAGGTAGGAAGAGGGTGGGCTGGCGGAGAAGGGGATAAAGGAATCGAAGAAGGAGAGTGGGCTGGCGGAGAAGGGGATAAAGGAATTGAACTCTCATTGTGCAGCTGCTGGTGTAGCCCCAGAGCAAGCCCAGGTTTAAACCCTGCCTTACACAGTAGGCAGCGAAAATGAAAGCCACTGCCACAGCATCTCTACTGGCCATGCTGTAACACGGGGGTTCTCAACCTTTTCCCTTCTAAGCCCCCCCACCGCATGCTATAGAAACTCCACGGCTCACTTGTGCCACAGTCACTGGTTTTCTGCATATAAAAGCCAGACCCAGCATTGGAGCGTAGCAAGCGGGGCAACTGCATGGCGCCACAGGGGCCCCTGCGAAGCTACATTGCTCAGGCTTCGGCTTCAGCCCTGGGTGGTGGGGCTCAAGGCCCCGGGCTTCAGCCCCATGCAGTGGTGCTTTGGCTGTCTGCCCTGGACCCTAGCATGTCTAACACTGGCCCTGCTTGGTGGACCCCCTGAAACCTGCTTGCTGCCCAGGACCCCTGGTTGAGAACCACTGCTGCAACAGTCACGTCCTCCTGCCACCACAGTGGCTGTGTCTGCACTAACAGCCTTTTGGAAACCCTCCCACTGATGCACCCCCATTGGTGGTACTGTTAGTGTACACGGGCACCCACATTGTAATCTCGGTTCTCTAAACCCGCCCAGAGCATATCTAGATGTCTTGGTGGCCAACATGCCAGTGGCTGCTCGAGCTACTACCTCAGCGCTCACCACTGCTTCCATCCAGGGAGCTGCACTGGGGGACATTGCTCAGAAAAGGGGAGCATAAGCAAGGTTAATGTGAACATAAGAATGACCCACACTGGGTCAGACCAATGGTCCATCTAGCCCAGTAGCCTGTCTTCCGACAGTGGCCGTGCCAGATGCTTCAAAGGGAATGAACGGAAGAGGGCAGAATGTAGCCTTAGGTGTGAGAGGAGAAGAGTTTTAACTTTAAACTCAAACCTTCAGACTTTCACCATTCAGACACAAAGGCTCCCCCCCACCCCCATTGATTTTAGCAATGAGAACTGCTAGACAGAACACTGACAGGCTCTATCCAATCTTTGCCACACTTAAAGGGCTCTTTTATGCACTCTGCTTTCCCATCTAAAAATACAGGCAATGCCTCAGATCCAGATACTCCAAGGGCTGGGAGACTTAAGTTCATTTTAAATGCTTGTTAACCTTGTCTGCTTCCCTTTAACATGGGCTCTACAGTTGTCATTTCAAAGTTGTTCCATTTTACTTGCAGAGAACTAAATTTTGGTTTCACAGCGCATAGAAACAAATCCTTCCACCAGAATGAAAACATCTAGTCCAATACGAACTCTCCACTTCAATTTGCGGAGGATACACTGAATTCTCAATCGTATAAAGGAAAACTGAACCATGGTGGGAGGAGAGCTACTCTGAAAACATGAAAATAGAGGTAAGGAAGGAATTCCAATACGGAAAGCTGCATGTTTCAGAGCACAAAGCAGACTAAGTAGCTTATATCCCCTCCACTAAAAGCACAGGCCAAGATGGAACATTTGTCAAAATAACTGTGCTCTCCTACAGCGCTGCATAAAGTGATGAGTCACTCCTGTGCTAGGCTCCAGCCAATCCACAAGCCAGGAACAGGTCTGGTGACGCTCAACGAAGGTACATAAGCCTCACAGGCTGAACAGCAGCTCAGTCTGCTCCTTGTCACTCCAGCACTTGGAACGCTCTCCTGTCTGATGGTGGCAACGGATTCCCCAAGCCTTAGCCTGTTCCAGCCCTGCTCTTGCTCCCGCCCCGTTCCTAGTCCTGCTCTCACTCTGGCCTCACCCCAACCCTGCACTGGACTCTTGATTCCAGCTCTGACCCATGGCTCCAACCACTAGACCCCAACTCCTGTGGCTCCGACCTCTAGGCCCAACCATCCCCATAACGGTTTCTGACACAATGGGAGCAAGGACTTAAGTCTTCTTTGGAGCTCAGCAGCCTATTGTATATAGCTCTTAATAAAGCATACTGGGAGTTGTGTGACAGGTCAAGCTGTCTCTTGGGGACAAGGAAAAGACCTTGGGAGACAACCAGACAATGCTTTGTGAATAAACTTGTCTAGTTTTCCCAGCATGCGTTTTGATAGGGCCCTTAGGGTAGAGCTCTGCAAGAATGGATAAGAGCTGTCCTCCACTGCAGCATGAGGAGGATGGAGGGTTCCCAGATTCGAGGGAGTTGACCAGAGAATTGGTCCCAGTGTAAGTGTAACCTTTTACCTGAAAATGTGAGGGCTGAGCTTGTGGGACAGAGTGAGCTAGCTCTGCAAGACTGAGAGTGGCAGAGTAAGCCACTTAGGGCTCCGGGAGAGGAAAGACCTGGCTTTGTCTCACCTTACAAACTCCTAAACATGCTGGGGAAAAGGAGATCAAATACCATTCACTTGGTTCCAGGTGGAGAAAGGAATACAGCTGAGTAGGTGCTGACTCATAGGAAAGTCAACGGGAAAGCAGGTAGAGACCCTGAAGAGTTTGTTCCCCTCAGTAATGGCTTTGAAACTCCAAAAAAGCCCCTGTATGGAGAACAAAGGAAGAAACTCTTCCATGTTGTGTCTCTGTCTTTGGGGTACATTGTCCAGAGTGCTACACTTCACCCTTGGGATCGCTGGTACGTACAAGGTTGTTTTTTTTTCTTGTGACGTTTTAGTAAACACCCTGGTTTTCAAAAAATCCTCCCATCTCTTGGTCTTACTGCACTGGTGGGCAGAGTGATCCAGGCACTTTTCTTCAGCAGGGTGACACTTTGAGCATCCAGGCAAAAATGGGTCCCAAAACCATGTCTATGCAGTGATGGATTGAAAAACATGAAGCTTTTACTCAACCAGAGAAAAATGATTCACAGACCCCAACAGGCACTCTGCTGTTTCAAGGAGGTCTCAAGTTGGAAAAGAATCCAGTACCACAAAAGAACAAAACCTAGAATGTAATGGGTCACCCTTGGGTGCTCAGTACAGCTCACATACGCCATGGCCAGGCCTCAATACATCAGACTCAGATTTCTGCATCTCTCTCCCATAGTTGGATGCAGTGTTGGTCCCAGGATATCAGAGACACAAGGTGCGGGAGGTAGTATCTTTTATTGAACCAATTTCTGTTGATGAGAGTGATGAGACTACATGGAGCTAATGAAGAGCTCTCTAAGTACGAAAGCTTCTCTCTCACCAACAGAAGCTGGTCCAATAAAAGATATCACCTCACCAACTTTCTCTCTCTCTCCCCCATAGTCCGTTAATTTTACTGACAATTTATACCTCCTCCACACTGGAAATGTTCCCAGATTGATTTAACTGGATTAAATCCAGGATTTGAGGGCTCTGGTTTCACTGCAATGTTCTGTGTACCTATACGCTGCAATATTGAGTGGTACACGGGAACAATAACTCTGGTCGTATTTACTTCTCTTCAGCTCCATAAAAATAATGGACATCATCAGGTTAAACTTATTTCTAAAATAAAATGTCCTTACCTACCTATACCAAATAATGACTACTTCAGGTTACTGAAAGTGAAAATTGTCTCCATCTAAATTAACAGCCCAGGATCAGTGCATGTGGCTTACTTTATGTATTTCACTATTTGGACATTACAGACCAGTTAGTTTCTTGCCAGTATCATGCTGATTTCCTTACCCCAGAGGGCCTTCTCTACCCTAAGAACATAAGGACCCACAATTCCACAACCATTGCAACTCCAAGTTTACCACAGACTAGAGGACACAGAGGCAGAAACAACTGAGTCCTGCCCATGCTACCACCTCCACTGGACAGTTACAAATCCTAAACGTGCTAGCGTAGACAAAGCCTGGTATAATGCTATGGTGTTGAGTTGGAAACAATGCAGGGCAAGGCTTGAATGCAAACAAACAGTTCTCTTTGGAAAAAATTTAAATCATGAGAACCATGTTATTGAGCCTCAGTGTTGTCAAATTCTAGGCTTGAATGCAAACAAACAGTTCTCTTTGGAAAAAATTTAAATCATGAGAACCATGTTATTGAGCCTCAGTGTTGTCAAATTCTGTGTTTGCAACATTTACATTAGGGGCCTTATAGTATTGTGTTATGTTGAAAATAAGACCAGAGGACTGCAGCCATACAAGAAGGCAATCTTCATTAATTCCCGAGACTACTCCCTTATTAAAAAACTAAATAAGCACCATGCAACTCGTATACAAGACTCCTTATGCACACACTTTTGACCCCAACCTCTTCAAGCTACAGCATGCTAGCATAACATTACAAAGAGGACACGCATCTGGTCAAACTACCTACTTGATGGCTTCTAACTATGGAAGCCAATGGTAAGTTAGAGATGCAGCAAGAAGGCAAGATCAAGCCAAAAAGTCTGCCGGTAACCAATTAGCATCCCATCCTGCCTGAGTCTGATAACAAAGAGAAGCATGAGCTAGCAGAATGAAGGGACACATTTCCAACTGACAGCGAATGTTGTTTTATCCAAGGAGTCAATAATCCAATCTTTACAATACAATTGAGAGCACTTTGTGTTTAGGTTTAAATCCACACAGTCCGATCCAGTGGCTCTTTTCCTGACACCACGCTCTGAAGGGAGCGATTCTTGTTCTGCAATTGAAACACCATGCTGGTTCTGCCTCCAATAAACACCTAATTTTCTAAACCTTGAGTGACAGGAGAGCAGAATGCTCCCCTTGTACCTTTCTCAGGATTAGCAAATGAAGTCAGTGTGGGGAAGGAGGAGAGGAGCGAGAATTCTCACTTATCTTGCCTCCAAGTTTGACAAGCAATTCTAGACAGTGGTGGTAATATTTGATAAATTCTCATTTTCTCTTCTAGGCTGTCAGGTAATCTTTTTATTGACAGTGCTACAGGAGTTTTTCTGTAGTCTCAAGGAAAGGGCTTACAACTCATGCTTGTTATTAAATCAAATATACTTTTCTAATAGAGAAACAATCACCATTCACCCACCCAGAAAAAAAGCCCCCATGGATATCAGCTTCCTACTATGCACTTAAAAATTATAAACACTGCACAAGCTTTATAGAGAGAATACTTAGCACAGTGATGGTGCCCTGGTCTATGGTTAGGGCCCCTAGCCACTACCACAGTACAAATAATAAATTGTAGGAATAGCCTCTGTTTCTTATTCTCAGTTTGCTTTTCAATGACCTAAGCAGTGGGGCTTCTACCACTTCCTTGGTGAGATGATTCCACAGTCAACAAATCTCAATGTCAGGAAAATTTTCTGTGATTTAGGATATGTCTACACTACCCACCGGATTGGTGGGCAGCAACTGATCCAGTGGGGATCGATTTATCGTGTCTAGTGCTCTCCCATCAACTCCTGTACTCCAGCTCTGCGAGAGGCACAGGCGGAGTTGATGGGGGAGCGGCAGCAGTCGACTCACCACAGTGAAGACACCACGGTAAGTTGATCTAAGTATATCGACTTCAGCTACGTTATTCACGTAGCTGAAGTTAAGTAACTAAGATCGATCCCCTCCCCTAGTGTAGGCCAGGGCTAAATGTTGCCCTATTATTCTTAAATACATCCACTTGAGGACTCCAGGGGGAGCTGTGCAACATGGTGGAGCAGATCCCTTGAGCTCCAGAGCCATCCGCTAATGTCCATTTCCAGCTCTAATCCAGGGCCCCGACCAACCCCCTCTCCTTCCCGCCAATAAAGGTACAGTTACCCCAAATCTCTGGAAGATCAGCAGATAAAGTTCTGTCTATTGAGAGCTCTACTAGTAGCCAAAAATCAAGGAGAATGGAGGCCTCCCCACTGCCTGTATAAGATGGCTGCTGATGAGGACACTGTCTATAATGGCCCGGCTGAAGAAAATTGCTGCAGACACAGTAAATCTCAAAGCCAAGGTACAACTGACTGTTACAATAATCAACTCTATCCAGGTGTGGTGAGGACTCAAGACCCTCTAGCAATTGTTCCCCAGCTCCTTTCAGAAGTGCCCAGCCTGCCAGATGATTTTAAATTTGAGTTTGAAAGAGCACATAGGTCCCCCCAGGCTCCTAAGCCAGCCTCAAATGCCAAACCTTGCACCCTGATTATCAAATTTCTCAGATTAACTGTAAAATAAAATACAGTGCAGCTAATTTGTGAAAAACAGAAATGTTTTGGGGAATGCCACAAAAAGGCAATGATTTTTCAACAGTTTGCAAAATATATGGTTGAAAAGAGATCAACCCTTAGAAGAATAAGGGAACTTGTCAAACATTTTATATAAGTATTCAGCTCAGTTTCATGTCAAGATTGGTAAGAAAGTGTATCTGTTCCAAAAGCCACAAGAAGTAGAACTTCTTTTTAAGTAGCCTACAGTGACTTGAGTACCTGCTCTGTTTTAGACTAAGTTTACTTCTCATTTGTTTATAGGAGGACTTGTGGCACCTTAACAAATTTATTAGAGCATAAGCTTTCGTGGGCCACTTCATCGGATGCATAGAATGGAACATATAGTAAGAAGATATATACGTACACATACAGAGAAGGTGGCAGTTACCATACAAACTGTGAGAGGCTAATTAATTAAGAGGATTAATTAGCCTCTTACAGTTTGTACAGCAACTTCCACCTTCTCTGTATGTGTATGTATATCTTCTTACTATATGTTCCATTCTCTGCATGCAATTAAATGGGCTGTAGCCCACGAAAGCTTATGCTCTAATAAATTTGTTAGTCTCTAAGGTGCCACAAGTCCTCCTGTTCTTTTTACGGAGGCAGTCTAACACGGCTGCTACTCTGAAACCTGTCATTTCTTTATGTCTGCCTTACTTACCTTAGGTTCTCTCTTCTGCTCCAAGGTGATACTTTGTTAATTTTTGGGACATGCATATCTATTCTCATCAAATGGCTGCAAGTGATGTACCCTAGCAGAGGAGTCAAGGGAACACCTCATCCCAAACCAATCACATGGGAGAGAACTGACTTCGGAAAGGATTTATTTAAATCGTGCATTAGCAATATTAGGTGCCTTTGCTCCTATTTGTGTTGGGAAACTAATAAAACATTTGACAACATCCCTAACTGGACAGATCAACGGGAACTATTTGTTTGTGACTGTAAAAGACCTTTGTGTTAGCTCAGCACCCATGCACACTGAAGAGACCACCCGGAGGTGGTGCTGCCCCCTGTTTTTCTGTCGAAATTTGAGAGCTCCAATACCACTGTTTTAAAATTGATGCCAGTGGGAGACTGGGCTGTGTCACCACGTCTAACTGCCCGGCCGCGTGACGTCCCATGTGCTGGAAGCGCAAGAGATGGCTCTTCTCCCTACAGATGTCATTGAAACAAGCAAGGTATTTGTACCCCTGTGGCCACCAACAGAGCAGAGAAGGCCAATGCAGGTTATTGAACTATGTGGACAATGATTCCTGCCTTCCCCATCACCTCCTATTTCCTCCTTGTCACCCTGTCACTTTCCAATATCCCCGGCCTTCCTCTCCCCCTATGTCTACCCTTCATCCTACTTCCCCAATATCTTTCCCTGGCTGCCCCATCCCCCTTTGCCCTAAATCTCTTACAACTTCTTCAGCCCCTTCCCCTACCCTAACACCTTCTACAAGCTCAAACGCCAAGTACATGAACATAACGTATGACATTAATATAGAAGAGTCACTTGTTCAACTGGATTGTTTGTTGTGTTCTCTGGGGCAGTGATTTACAATTTGTGGGAGCAGTTCGATTCCTCCCATTAGCTACGTTTAGTTAATATGAGGAAGGGAAAAGAAACGTTTGGTGGCAAACTAAAAGGGGGAGGGGCCATTCTTCACTTATTAGATCCCAATTTCAAAATTTTTATTGAAAAAGAAATTGACCGTTCCTGGAGACAAATAAACCTTTTGTAGATGCCCGAAAAGCCACAATCCCACAGTTGAGGAAGAAGGTTGTGCTGGTTAAAAAAAAAAACCCACCGGAGTTTAGAGGGAAAGTGAAGGCAGCTGTAAAAAAATTAAAATATACAACCAGTGGAAAAAAGGGGAAATTGATAGTAATGAATATAAATTAGACATTAGGCATTGTAGACAACTGATAAAGGAAGCCAAGAAGCACATGGAGAAATTTATGGACAGCAGAGTTTAGGACAATAAGGAGGGTTTTTTAAATATATTAGGAACAAGAAGAATCGTGACAATGGTATTGGTCCATTACTAGACAGAAATGGTAGAATTATCAATAATGCAGAAAAGGCAGAATTGGTCAATACATATTTTTGTTATATATTGGGGGTGGAGGGGGGGAGAACAGATGATACAGTCTCACTCTTTCCATTCCACTGGTATCTCTGGAGGTGGATAAACGGAATCTACTAAAGCTAGAAATTTTAAAGTCAGCAGGTCCAGATAAGTTGCATCCAAGAGTTTTTAAAGAGCTGGCTAAGGAGCTTGCTGGACTGTTAATCTTGATTTTAAAAAGTCTTGACATACAGGACACTGGAAGAAAGCTAACATTGTGCCAATTTTTAAAAATGGTAAATGATATGACCTGGGTAATTATAGGCCTGTCAGCTTGAAATCTGAAATAAGACAAATTTCTAATTGTGAAGATAATTAACCACTAAAACAATTTACCAGGCATCGTAGTGGTTTCTCCATCACTGATGATTTTTAAATCACGATTGCAGGTTTTTCTAAAAAGATCTGTTCTAGAAATTATTTTGGAGAAGTTTTATGGCCTGTGTTATACAAGAAGTCATAGGACCTGCTAATTGGGGAGGAGGGAGGGCTATAATTTGGAAGAACTGGCTGAGCAAGGGCATCAAAAGGATGTCCCAGTTAGTGAGGGAATGAGCACTCTAACACTAAGCAACTACATGACCTGACAGCATCAGTGGAGTGGCAGTACTTACAAATAAAACATTTGCTAGTGTATCAATTTGGAAAGGATGCCATAGGACTGCCAGAGGCCCCAGGGCTACTGGAAACCTTGGAAATGCTTTATAAGCTCCCCAGGCTCCTGTCCACTATGTATGCTTTACTAATAAAGAGAAACTCCATTGGTCTGGAATTCTTTGTTGAAACATGGGAAGCGGAGTTATCACAGCACGTAAAAGAATCCCAATGACGGAGCATATTACAGAATGTTAAAAATGCCTCTGTGGATCTCAGGCTATCCCTGATACAGCAAAAGAGTCTACTCAAAACGTACTGGACGCCACAGAGGTGCAAGAAGTGAGGCCTTGTCCTCAGATGTTTGTTGGCCTTGTAATAAAGAAAAGGAACCTTGATGCATATGCTGTGGGACTGTCCAACATTCGGACAGCTTTGGTAAGAGGTGGACACACAAGTGAAAACAGCGCTTGGCTTTCAGTGACCAAACCTCAGCTGAAAATTATACCCTAGGTTACGTACCTGCTACTCCAGATTTAACTCCACCACAAGGACTTTCGTTCTTGAATACTCCAATGATTACCAAGCACATAATTTTACAAAAATGGAGTAGACTTCTGTCCAGAATAGAGCAGTGGTAGTCAGACCTGTCTGAGTTAGCAGTGAAAGAAAGACTATCTTATCGACATAGACAGCAATGGCATGAATTTGAAGAAATCTGGACCCCATTTCTTAATTCACTTGGATAAAGAATGCTGAGACCGCTCAAATAATGCCAGACTTCCATTCCATCTGACTTCTCCACTTTTTCGCTTCCTTTTCTGCTGATTGGTGCATTGCCTTTTAATCTATCTAGATCTATATAGTGACCCCACCCTAACGTGTTATATCTGTGTAATATTGTTCAATTTTCTATTGTCTGGTCTTGTAGCTTTGCCAAATTGTAAAGATGTGTAACCTCATAGTTTGAGTGGAAATCCTGTAAATTGTGCAGTATTTGGTAACATATACAAGCTGTATCTTTTTGTATTTTATTGTTTCTTTATGAAAACTAATAAAAAAATTAATAATAAACCACTATACCCACTTGAGTCACCCTAAAGAATTCCTCTATTCCCTTGAGGAAAAAGAAAAGGAGTACTTGTGGCACCTTAGAGACTAACCAATTTATTTGAGCATGAGCTTTCGTGAGCTACAGCTCACTTCATCGGATGCATCCGATGAAGTGACACGAAATCTCATGCTCAAATAAATTGGTTAGTCTCTAAGGTGCCACAAGTACTCCTTTTCTTTTTGCGAATACAGACTAACACGGCTGTTACTCTGAAATCTATTCCCTTGGTAATTGTACCCTTCAAACAACATTACATCCCTTCTCAACTTCAATCTCCCTTCACACAAACGATTAATATTTAGCTAATTTAGTCCTTCCTTATGAAATAAGATCTCCAGCCTTGTTACAGACAGAGTGCTGGACTGGATGAGGGAGACCAGGCTTTTATTCCCAGCCCTACCACTGTCCTGGTGGGTGATCATGGGCAAATCACTTACCCTCACTATGCCTTAGTCTCCCATCTGAAAATGGGGGTAAATTGATACAGGCAGTTCTCAGACTTACGACACAATTGGTTCCTGAAAATTGCGTCTTAAGTTGAAATGTCATAACTCGATTTTCCCGTAGGAACAATGTCGGATCGAGCATCGGAAAGTCAAAACCAACGTTGGAAAGTCGAAACAGGAGGTCAATTTATAAACGTTGTAAGTGCCGATCATAACTCAAACGTCATAAAGTCAAGGACTGCCTGTACTTACCTGCTTTGAAACACGTTTTGAGATCTACTGATGAAAAATGCTATACAAGAGCTAGAATTGATTATTTTAATCATTTTTGTTGCACTTTTAATTCTTAGCATTTTGAGGACTTTTTTGGTACTGAAGTGCAGAGAACTACACATAATATTCTATATAGGACCTCCTCAGTGCCACACGTAGACTACTGATGTTATACCAATACATAAGTGAGGGAGAAATTACCCAGGGTTGCACATTTTAAACTCACCCCAGGTCTCTCCCCTTATCAGTATTTCCCTTGCTCACTCCTTTGCCTTCCACTGAATGCTGGTGTTTCCAATTTCTCCTGCCAGGTGAAATATCTCCGCTTTTTTCAGGCTGAATCATTTTTACATTTTAGCCATCAGAGGGATCAAGTTCTGGAACAGTCTCCCAGTAGGAGCTGTGGGGGCAAACAACTTAATTAGTTTTGAGAGAGAGATGGACATATTTATGAGTGCAATTGTATGATGGGGATGCTTGTGATGGTGGAGGCAGGGTTGAACAGCCCTGGGGGTCCCTTCCAGTTTATGTCATGTTCCTAAAGCTCATGCTTCAGGGTTTCAGCCAGCCACCAACAGGGGTCAGGAAGGGAGTCCCCCACACCTCGAAATGTATTCTGAGAGGGTTGTGTTTTTTTTAATTTCCTTCCTCTGAAGCATCAGGGATGGCCACAGATGAGACACTAGAAAAGGGGTGAGACAGGGCTCAGAGGTGGCACCGGGCATCCTCTCTTAGGTACTTGGCTGGCTGGCTCTTGCTCACATGCACAGGATCTAACAGATCTCCTGTGTGGGGTGGGTCAGTGTGGTGGGGTGGAGCCCCACCACCTGAGAAAAGAGCTGAACCAGGCCAGAGAGCCTGCGCGAACCAGCAGCCAATCAGTGAAGGCATGGGGGGAGCCAATCAGGGTGAGGGAAGGGGCAGCCAATCAGGACCAGGCAAGGTCCTATATAAAGGCTGCCCAGCTAGGGATCTGGGCAGTCTCTCTCTGACTGGCAAGGGAGGAGGACTGGCTCCTGAGCAGAAAGGTAGCACCTTGGACAGAGCAGTGCTGGGGAAGGGCAGAAGGAGCTGTGGGGAGCTCCAGCCAAGGAAAACCCCAGGCTGCAGGCCTTGCTACAAAGGGCTGAGCAGGTGCACAGGGCCGAAGGGGAAGCGGCCCAGGGACAATAGTTTGACAAGGGGAGAGAAGGAAGGCAGAGAGGCTGCCACTACAGGGTCCCTGGGTCAGGACCCAGAGTAGCGGGTGGGCCTGGGTTCCCCCCTTCCACTACACCTGGCTGATGAGGAGTATGGCCTGATACAGGCTGTGGCTGGCTCCTGCGACAAAGGGGCTAGACTTTGAGGCTGCAGTCGGCCACTAGAGCTGGTGTAGATCGAAGACTGCAGATAACACCAAACCCCCCGGAAGGGGGAGAGACCAGAGCACAGAGCACTGCCGGAGTGTACTGTCCTGAAGAGGACGCTGCCAAGCGGGGAGCAACATGGGTCCCCAAAGCAGCAGAGCTAATGATGGACAGGACACCACCAGCAGAGGACGCGCCGCAGAGGACAAAGCTAATTCCTAGACGTGCCAGCGGGAGGCGCTGCGTTGGTGAGTCCCAACCCCGTCACAGTCAGGAAGGAATTTTCCCCCCAGGTCAAGCCGGCGGCAGCTTTGAGGGGTTTTGCCTTCCTCTGCAGAGTGTGGGTCACTTGTCAGGATTATCTGGGTGTCTCTCACTTATTATTGCCCTGCTATTATGGGGGCCTCAAGCACCTCGGTCCCTCCTGTTCTCTGCCTGTGACACACAATAGTCTAGTCTCCTGTGGGTCTCATTTCCTTTTGCCTCATTTCCATTGGTGGGGTTAGTGTGCGGGTGCTGGGTGGTAGTGGTGGCCTGTGATTTACAGGAAATCGGACAAGATTTTCCCGTGGTCCCTTCCGGCCTTAAACTCTATTTCCTTGTTTCACTCTACCTATCTAATAAACTCTCCTATTTATGGGAGAGGCAGGGGAGACTAATATGAAAGGAGAAGTAAATTCTTAAGGACACAGCCTCCAAGCCAGCTAATAGACAGAGGTTTACAACACTCCCTCTTGGTAGATTTCGATACAAGTAGCAACTGCCACCAACACTGCATTTTCCATTACCTCACCAGCTTGCCCAAAGAGGAGATGCTTAAGCAAGCTCTTGTGACTGAGGGAAGGGATGCCTGGAATGAAGAGTAGACTACCACCTGTGTCTAGTACTCTTTAGATTCGAGGAAGAGCGCCTGACAGAGCAAGGAGAGCACAGCCCTCCATGGATGATATCCAGGGCTCTGCAAGCAACTAGAAGGAGCAGCAAGAAGGAGATTAAAGCAATCAAGAAAAAGGAGGACTGAATAAATGTAAATACATATATTGTAGGCAAATCATAAGGAACAACTGTCATTTCTCATAGGCATAATCAACTGGCTGGATTCCTAGGCCAACTCAAAAGCCTGCAATAGCAAATAAGACCCAGAATAAAACTCTGTAAATAGATTCCTTGCTCCCTGCACCAGAAAGAATTGTAACAACTGCAGAGGCAGGATGTTTAGATACAGAAGTCTCACATCACATCGATCTTCAACAACTCAGCTAGCCAGAGTAGGAACAATAGTAGTGGACTCTGAGTGAGTCCCCTCTAGCCTTCTTCAGCCTTAGTACAGCACAGGATACTGGGCTTCATCTGCACTCCACTGCAGTCAATGGGAGTCTCTGCACTAACTTCAACAGGATTTGGATCACACCACTGATGTCTAGATCCTTCAAGGTGTGGAGCTCCCTAAGCCAATCCAGAGCAGTACTCAAGTAAGCATGCACTTAAAGGGAGGCACATAAGTAAGCTATTGAAGTCAGTAAAACTAAAGTGTCTCACTGGATCAGGCCACAGTGCTCAGCACCTTGCAGAATCAAGCCCCAAAAGAGGGGGAGAAAAGAATGGTAAAGGGGAATAAAATCTCAGAACAGGCATCTTCTCCCGACCACTGCACCCTCAAACCAAGTTAACCTTGCACAGGGGCAAACTGGGAGTAGAAATATTGAACAATTTCATACTACTGGGGAAAATACTCCTTCCGAGTTCCTGCGGGGGGGGGGGGGGGGGCTGGGGGAGATACTTTAAAGTTAGAACAATCTTCCCTTAAAGCCCATCTTTCGTCATTTTTTCACGACAGCGCTCAGTGAAAAGGTTTTCATTCACAGATTCATAAATCTCAAGGCCAGAAGGGACCATTATGATCAGCGAGTCTGACCTCCCGCGTAACATGAACAAAGCAACTCCCCAAACCATTCCTAGAGCAAATCTTTTAGAAAAAGCAGCCAATCTAGATTTTAAAATGAACTATGATGGAGAATCCTCCATGACCCTTGGTAAATTGTTCCAATGATTAATTACCCTCACTGTTAAAAATTTACATCTTATTTCCAGGCTGAATTTGTCTACCTTCAACTTCCAGCCATTGGACCACGTTACAGAGATCAAACAGAAGCATAAGGTGTCAACTTTTCAGTGTCTTGAACACTCAAAACCCAGGAAAGAAATTAAAGTGCAGAAATGCTACCAAGAAAGCCAGTAACAAGGACAAGCAGCTTGGATTTTACATAAAACTCCTACTACTCTACTTTATACTCGAGGTTTTGGAGCCTCTTTGTCCTTGAGAATCCATTTAAACACAGAGGGATTCATCAACCAAGGTTTGGCTGGCTGTTTGTTGGCTGTCAGCTGTAATTTTTGCAAGTCTAAACTCCAATCTGAAAAAACAAGAGAGGAAGGGAATCACTGATAGCTGTAATGACAACCCCATCAGTGATTAAGGCTGGGATTTTCTAAAGCATTTAAAGGAATTAGGTGCCTAAAGCCCATGGAAAAAAGTGCTCTTAGGCACTTCTAAAAACCCCACCCTCAGGAGTTTAGGCACCAACAGTTCATTTGAAAAGCTAGAAGAGAAACGTGGCTGCAGTTGCAGATTCCAAAGATGTTGACACCCTGGATGAGCAGAACTCCACAGAAGCTCCAAGAGTGACACTTTGCACAGTCAGACCAACCTGCTACTATTACCAATCTTCCTCTCCTGCAACTGTGCACACACAGTTTGTTTTGGGTGAATCTGGCCTCTCCGTTTTCAGAGTCTCTTGCAAAAATCAGCTCCTTTCTCCTGTACATGCCAGCAGGCTGGTGGTATTGTCAACTTTACCCTCCTGCCCTCTTATTGCTTGTTATGCTCCCTCCCTGCATCTCAGATAAGCTCTTCAGGGCAGGGACCATATTTACCAACAAGTTTATACAGGACCTAGTGCAATGGGGCACTACTGATTACTTTATAAATCCAGCCCTGCTAATCCCCCCGTGGAGCCTTGAGAGAATGGTGCACACATCAGATTTATACATGCTCTACAAAAACTCTGCTAAAAGCTCAGTCACCATCTGAAGGCTTCCCCTTCCAGACAGGGAATGTAATGGAAAATCCCATAAGGACTTGCAAGTTCCCCAAACATCTGCTAATCTTCCTCTTTTTCACCCCATTCCCCGCAAATCTTTTCACATCAAGCTGCTGTCCTTCAAAGGATGTATAACAATGCCGTTACAACCAGCATGCCATTTTATATAGTGCCCACATCACTCCCTGGTGGGTCTATCAAATGGTATCACTCACATCAATGTTAGTCCTAGGTTTTATGGTCACACAGGAAAAAATGTTAAAGCCACGACACCAATCACCACCTTCAAGTCACAATTCTGTTATAAATAACTTCCTTCCACCCCCACAGGACAAATTCTCCAGGTTCCCATTGCCTTCCCGCAGGTAATGTAGCAGGGATCGGCAATCTTTGGCACACAGCCCATCAGAGAAATTCGCTGACGGGCAGGACGGTTTGTTTACCTGAAGCGTTCGCAGGTTCGGCTGGCCGCAGTTCATCATTCCAGACCAATGGGGGCTGCGGGAAGCAGTGGCCAGCACATCCCTCAGCCCGCACCGCTTCCCACAGCCCCCATTGGCCTGGAACAGCGAACCGCGGCCAGTGGGAGCTGCAATCGTCCGAACCTGCGGACGGCTGCAGGTAAACAAACTGTCCTGGCCTGTCAGCGGATTTCGCTGATGGGCTGCGTGCCAAAGGTTGCTGATCCCTGTGATATAACCTCATGATTTTCAGTAGAGCCCCCTTCTTTATTTTTGCTTCCATCATCCCCTCTTAGGGCTCATTAGTTCACCTGGCCTTAATTATCCCTACACAGACAACATTCAGATACACATCTTATTTTCCACACTCTCCAATGGCGTCAGCTTTCAGTGCTTGGCTGATGCCTCGTCATGGGTTACTTTAGTTGAATACAGCTATTATACCCTACCAAATTCATAGCCATGAAAAACACAACACGTACTGTGAAAGCTGGTCTCCCCTGTGCAATCTGCTGTTTTGTGTTTTTTACCCTATCGTATACGGATTTCACAGGGGAGACCAGCATTTTTTAAACTGGCGGTCCTCACGCAAAAGGGAGTTGAAGGGGGTCACAAGGTTATTTTCGGAGGGGTCACAGTATTGCCACCCTTACTTCTGCGCTGCCTTCAGAGCTGGGCAGCCAGAGAGTAGCAGCTGCTGACTGAGGGCCCAGCTCGGCAGGCAGCTGCGCAGAAGGGTGGCAACACCATACCAGGCCATCCTGACTTCTGCGCTGCTGCTGATGGCGGCTCTGCCTTCAGAGCCGGGCTCCCGGTCAGCAGCCACCGCTCTCCAGCTGCCCAGCTCTGAAGGCAGCATCGCCACCAGCAGCAGCACAGAAGTAAGGGTAGCCGTACCTGCGGGGCCCCCCCATACACACTCACAATAACCTCGTGACCCTCCCACAACTCCTTTTTGGGACAAGACCCCCCACAATTACAACATTGTGAAATTTCAGATTGAAACAGCTAAAATCATGAAATTATTATTTTTAAAATCCTATGACCGTGAAATTGACGAAAATGGACCGTGAATTTGATAGGGCCCTACAGCTATGCTGGAGATTAAAGATGGCTGGCTTGAGTGGTCAGCTCTCCTCCCCAAGGGGTACCAAGTTATTAAAGCAAGTCTGTCTCATCTGCATCCTGTTCCGGTTGGGAATGCGGAGGTTTTTGATTAAAGCTCTGTAATTTGGTTTTCTAATCATACCGGGATGCCAGTGAAATCGTGCTCCGAACAATTTATATAAAATTCATAAATATCGGCCGGCAGCAGCCAAGTTTCTGGTTAAAGCTATAGTTCTCTCACAAGAGGCTCACTGTGGCCGGTTTTTAGTTGGCCTGTTCTGCTCATCCACAACATCAAAAATACAGCTGCACATTTAACATTTTTCCTGCATCATGTAATTCTGATTCTAGCCCTCTGTTTAGGCAATTACACTCGTTAGCACCAAAAGATAAGATCTTCTGCAGCATGTTTCACTGGACTTGGCACAGGACCCCCAAACTCTAATCCTATCTCTGATGTTGACTCAGGGTATAGCGTTGAGCAAATCACTTTGGTGTTGATTCCGCAAGGTACTTAAGCACATGCCTAATTTTAAGCATGGGATCAGTCTGACTGAAGTCAACAGAACTACTTAACATGTGATAAGTTAGGTACAAACTTAAGCACCATGCTGAATTGGGGCCTTAGCTTCTTCTATCTGGTGTTCTCACTAGTAAAAATGGATTACTACTACTCCTCATCCTCACAGGTTGTGGCAGGATTAATGAACGCTTGGGCAGCCCTTAGAAGATAATCAGTACTGAGTATTATTAGATTACAAAATACTCCACTGTGTCAATTCTCTCTTTCTTGCGTAATCTACTCTGATTATTTTCCACCTCGTGCTCTTTCTGCTATTTCTGATTAATTGCCAGTTATTCCATCAGCAGAGTAGCCAAATATACAGCTGCTGAGTACTTGGTCCATAGCTGGAGAAACTCTTCTGTACAATATTCATATCTATTTTTAAGTTAGTTAGTCTGAAAGTCTCTCTTTGCAAGCTACTTACAGAACAATCTGCTATTGGTTTTAGTACTTCAGCGCCTCTTTGGACAGTACCAGAATTCAAGGGAAATGTACTTTGAAAATTACTTTGTAATATACATCTCAACATAGCACCAAATACTGCAATAAAGGTCACCTCATTGATCAATGTTCCAAAATAGAAAATAGGCTGGATATTAACAGAAAACGTCGGGTAGCACAATGCATAAAGTGAGGAGATCTGAGACACTGTTTTGTTTCCTCTGATGTTCCATGATTCAGTGGCCTCTTGTTTAAAAGGTTTAAAAAACAAACAAAAAAAGTCTCAGGAAAACCCTGAGAAGATTAGGTACAAAAAGAACTAGATGTTTACAGCAAACTCCCCACGCAAGCCATAAAAGTAATCCTCAATGCTAGAGGGATTCCATATATGACAAGTAGAGGAGTGGGAATAGCTGAAGCCTGTGTCTGACTCTCTCAGTGTTGTTAATTCCTGCATAAATGTAACGCTAATCATCATAAGAATTATCCATTGGTTCCCGCTAGGATAAGATGCCAGATGGGTCTACAGTCTGATCTGGGGTGGCAAATTCTGGGTCCTTTGTGGGAGTTCAAGACTAGGAAAACACGTTCCAGGTGAAGCTCGAGAAGCATTGGCTGAATGTTGTAGGGAAGCCTGCAGAGCATTACTGTCATTGCTATTACAACACCACAATGGGGCCCCAGGCCTCTGAGCACTAGGTGCTGTACTATAGTGCTCCCCACTCTGAAAAGTTTACAATCTCATTTGTGTCAAGATGCAGTAAGTGGGTGAAATTAACAAACTCAGGGAATGGGAGGAAGGAAGATAAGGTTAACGAGGATGGGAAACATGTAGTTAATGCTTTTAATACAAGTTATATGATCCATACTTTCCCTTTTTGTCTGTAGGATTCATACTTGCTTTGGGGTCAGGGGGGTTCACAGCAAACACCACCAGACAACCACCCTCATTTCTCTCTTTGTGTCACATCTTAAAAAAAACTTAGATTATTAACTCCTTGGAGGAGAGACTTTTTTTTTTTTTAAAGTCTTCTATGAAGCACCTATCAGAATTTTAGGCACTATAAAACAATAGTAGGGGACTGCATTAATGGATGTTAGAACTGGGATCCGACCCAGGATTCCAACCAAGGCTGTATTATCTGTCAAGAACTGAGAACTCAGTGAACACAAGTCACTTTACAACTATGCCATTACTGGGAGAAGGGGGAGAAAACTAAGGGAAAGGAACTATGAACTTGAAAGACTAAGCAGTTGAGCTTTCTAATCAATCATTCTCAATACAAACTATTACATTTCAAGTAAAGGTTGGGGCTTGGGCTAGCTGAGCAGAAATCTTTCTAGATCAAACTGCACACGCACACACAAGAACAACAGGCCTGAAAATCCAACTTAGATTAAAATAATTTTACTAACCCACCCCCTCCCTACGCTCCAAAGCCACAACTTCAAAGCACTGTTTATATAGCTAATTTTAGAGTCCTAGAGTGAGCCCTGCTACCCACAACTGTCAACCCGAAGATGGGAGGCTTGCCCCAAAATGCCATGTAGACTTACTCTAAAACAGTGGTTCTCAAACTTCAGCAACCTAAGGATTCCCATTTTCATTTAAAATATTTCGTGGACCCCTCAAGCCCACTTGCTCAGCCCCAGGCCCCATCCCCACTCCACCCCTTCTCCCAAGACCTCACCACACCTCTTCCCGCCCCAACCCTACCCCTCTTGTTCCCCGCCTCTTTCCACCCCCTCCCCGATCACGCCCCGTCCCCGCTCCTCCCCCTCCCTCCCACCACCTCCTGCATGCCAGGGAACAGCTGTTCTGTGGTGTGCAGGGAGCACTGGGAGGGGGGGGGAGGAGTTGATCAGTGGGGCCGGTGGCCCTGGACATGATTCCACCCTCTCCCCACAAGCGCGCCCCTTCCTTCTTCAGCTCCTCCCCCTCCTTCCTAGTACCTCCTGCACACTGCTGAACAGCTGTTCCCCAGTGTGCAGGAGGTACTAGGAAGGAGGGGGAGGAACTGAAGAAGGAAGGGGGAAGAGTTGATCAGCAGGGCCAGTGGACCCCTGGAGTACCCTCGCGGACCCCCAGAGGTTCATGGACCCCCAGAAGTCCACAGACCCCTGTTTGACAACGTTCTATAGCAACACTGCCTAGAAAAATAAATCTTTAGAGAAACACCGCGTGCAAACACACTCAGAATCCGGACATAGAAAGGACAACAGAGACGGAGTTCAACAGCTTCAAAGCATGCCCAGTGGAATACTCACGGCACATACATGACTTCAGCTGTAAAATAAAGTAACAAATTAGAAACTACACTGTTTACCTACACAGCTCTAGTACTCCACACACTTCTCGCGGCACCTCTCTAAATCTCACCCGTGTCTTCTACTGCTGCTATATAGGAAAAGTAATAAAGCACCGATAGAGAATCTCAGCGCTCTTTACAAAGATTTAGCCTCAGCACCCTTGTAGGTCCAATCCACAGGCAGGGAAACAGACACTGTGATTCGATCAAAGTCACCGAGGAACTCAATAGCCGAACCAGCACCAGAACCCAGGAGTCCTAACGATGGGAAGCTTTTCCCTTTACACGACAAGATCTCGCAGTGCGGCGGTGAAGCGGCAACTGGTAAATTCCACTTCAGTTCGTTATATAGACTGAGGCTGATGGTGGCAGCTGCAGGCAATCGTGTGGAGGGAGAGTATGTTATTTACCAAAAGAGAAAAGTTTACTGTGCTGGGATAAAGGCAATACAGACACGTTTGTTTTATCTTCTTTAAAAAGGTGGATACTGCAGATGACCAAATACAATGTGAAATCAGTAACATGACAAAATAAAGCAATGTTCTGAGCCGAGCTAGGATCCCCTTGCTAGGCACTTGGCTGGCATCCATGTTTACTACCCGGGGCAAATGAAACAGGCACATGTTGGTTTTGGGGGGTACTATTAGTTACACTAGCTAATGGGCTATTAATATCCAAAACCAGGAGCAGCCATACGGCCACCTTACATGCCTTGTTGCAGGCACAGCAGCAGCAGTTTCAAAGCAAATGGCGCATAATTGCCTCATCCCACACCACACCCTCCCAGGTGCCAGCACCCGTCCCCCTCCTGGCCGCTCTTTGGGGTATAGTGGCCATACGCAAGGCAGCATGAAACAGATTTCCTAATGTTCCTCACACTAGGAGCTCCTTCAGCATGTGCTCACTATGTAATCTCCATAAACCGCTTCCAAAAACAGCTGCAGCTCTCCTTAATTAGTCTCTGTGGGCAAAAGGCATTAATGATTTCAGCCTGATACCTAACTATTTTGGTTTAGGTTCCCCACCCCCCCAAGCTCCAATACACACACTTAATGATAGCCTGGTTGGGGAACATAACCTTTCGTCAATGTCACTGCTGGAGAAGTTAAGTTAAAAAGCATTTAACCAACTGTACCCTTCAGCCACATTAGCTAGGCTGTATAGCACTGAACAGCCATGGGCCCAGCAGAGTGAGGCGTGGAAGCTGCAGTTACTTGCAAGTCTTGGCTGAGCTTATGAAATTAACCCAGAAATGTGATTCCTAAGGTCCCACTTCTACCTGTGAGAGAGGTGGTGTTAAGAAAAGTTACTACAGCACTGGAAACTGTTTGACAGATTTTTAAACAGCAATAAGCTACTATGGTGGGTCTAGATTTGACTCAGTCTTAGAATAACACTGTTTTCAAAGACAACTTTAACATAGTGTGGCATGGAGAGCAGGTAGGTTTTTTAGCCCAAAAGCAGTTCAAGCAGCATTAAAACTGCCCCAGAGACCTGAAATACTCTCCATCTCCTCCAGCAAGGATTCTCTGTCTTTGCCTGAAGATTCCTTTCAACTACATTCCTTTCCAAGAATCACAGCTCCTTCCCACGTGTGAATGGGGCTCAAGGGTCTGAACAGAAGGTAATGGAGGAGATGTTATCCCATCAAACCATTATCGTGACTCAGCAGTTTGGGGGAAGCTTTCAGCAAGAACAGTTTGCAATAGTGGGTTGTATATTAAAAACCAGAGCAGCATCCCCATCCTTGTACATACCAGGAGCCAGCTTTTGACACAAAGGAACCAATCGTAACAAATCTACCAAATTTGCACAGTGCTTTGGAAAAAAAATTGCTTGGAACAACTGCTCTGCCACTAGGAAAAGCAGCTCAGAGTCTGTGAAGCAGTTGCAGGGACTGTAACATGCAGGAGACAGGAAGCAGCAGTAATTCACTGTAAAATCCAGGTTCTCTACACACCTGAGAACTGAAAAACTAGTGCTAATTTTAAGTCCTTCACCAGCGTTATTTCATTCAAGGCAGAAGGCAACAAAACACCACATGAAAACCCTTCCCTGGCAAGTGGAGACCCTACACTAACGCCAGATTGCAGCTAGACAAAGATCAGTTTGGCTCCCATGGCAATGTTATCAGAATCCATTAGTGTAGGTTCTCTCCACTACAGCCCTACTGTAGAGAAATGGCCTGCAGCCATACCGCTCTGACTTCTGATCTAATCAGATTTGTAAAGTAAGTTAGGTCAAGGAGTCATAAATATAAAGGGAAGGGTAAACCCCTTTGAAATCCCTCCTGGCCAGGGGAAAGCTCCTCTCACCTGTAAAGGGTTAAGAAGCTAAAGGTAACCTCGCTGGCACCTGACCAAAATGACCAATGAGGAGACAAGATACTTTCAAAAGCTGGGAGGAGGGAGAGAAACAAAGGGTCTGTGTCTGTCTATATTCTGTCTTTGCCGGGGATAGACCAGGAATGGGGTCTTAGAACTTTTAGTAAGTAATCTAGCTAGGTACGTGTTAGATTATGATTTCTTTAAATGGCTGAGAACAGAACTGTGCTGAATAGAATAACTATTTCTGTCTGTGTATCTTTTTTTGTAACTTAAGGTTTTGCCTTAAGAGAGGGGTTCTCTATGTTTTGAATCTAATTACCCTGTAAGGTATCTACCATCCTGATTTTACAGGGGGGATTTCTTTATTTCTATTTACTTCTATTTTTATTAAAAGTCTTCTTGTAAGAAAACTGAATGTTTTTTCATTGTTCTCAGATCCAAGGGTTTGGGTCTGTGGTCACCCATGCAAATTGGTGAGGCTTTTTATCCAACATTTCCCAGGAAAGGGGGGGTGCAAGTGTTGGGAGGATTGTTCATTGTTCTTAAGATCCAAGGGTCTGGGTCTGTAGTCACCTAGGCAAATTGGTGAGGCTTTTTACCAAACCTTGTCCAGGAAGTGGGGTGCAAGGTTTTGGGAAGTATTTTGGGGGGAAAGACGCGTCCAAACAGCTCTTCCCCAGTAACCAGTATTAGTTTGGTGGTGGTAGCGGCCAATCCAAGGAGAAAGGGTGGAATATTTTGTACCTTGGGGAAGTTTTGACCTAAGCTGGTAAAGATAAGCTTAGGAGGTTTTTCATGCAGGTCCCCACATCTGTACCCTAGCGTTCAGAGTGGGGGAGGAACCTTGACACAAGGCCTGGTCAGTATTTGGATAGGAGACCTGAAAAGGATTTCAGGGTTCTGCAGGAAGTGGCGCGCTTCCGAGTCTGCGCTAAAGCAATGCCACAGAGTGGTACTGGAAGTGTTGGGTTTCTGAAGGTGCCACATTCTGGAGGTGTAAAACTTGAGGTCCCAACCACTTGTGGACATTCAGGATCCAAGAGACCTTTTTGCCAAAGTTAATGGCGTCAGCCCTAATATCTGGCCACATTCCAACTCAGGTAGCTAGTCTGGCCATCTAAACTCCCCTGAAAGTACTATATACTTTTAAGGATATTCGAGAAAATACAATCAAGTTGTTTTTTCTTACAAACTCAGCAAAAACTTTTAGAAATTCTTCCAAGGGTCTCTCCTCCTTTTGATATATGTGCACAACTCCCAGAAGCACCTGTGAGCGTTCCCTAGATATCTACCACCCCTTGCGGGAGAGAAATGAATCTGGTTTTATTGCTCCTGAGAATTGACAAAAGCAGTGTCACTTCTTGATGTGATGGGGGAGGCCGAGGGGGGAGAGAATTGATCATGAGAAACTCCACTTCTAACCCTCTCTCTATCCCCCATCCTTTCCATTCTTACAGCAGTCAGATGCCACCCATACTTTCTCACCAGCCCTTCCAGCAACAGTAGCAGGTAGGATCACATTGCTGCAAGGCACACAAGACAACAGGGAGGAGATACAGAAGAGCAGGGTGGGGGGCGGCTACCCAACTCCAGATGGAGCACTGCACCATGGGACCCATCATCTCCACTGGCTGCACCAAGGTATTAAAGACAAGGGCCAACACATGATCTGTTACACATAGCCCTCAGGCTCCTGACAGTTGTCAAAGCAGCCCTCAGGTGGGCAAAACATGGGTGCCCTTGTTATAACTAGATTACTTCTTACTGAATTTACAACTCTGCTTCCTGATACAAGTCTGATTCCCTCTCATCTCCTATCTCAAGAGCACCACGCTAGCTTGCCTTCCTTAAAGTGTGTTAACAACATACACTGAAAGCTGGCAGACAAATATAGCTCAGCCCTTCCCCACTGAATTTTGAAATTAAATGAAATTAATAGGCAGCAGGTTTAAAACAAACAAAAGAAAGTATTTCTTCACACAATGAACTGTCAACCTGTGGAATTCCTTGCCAGAGGATGTTGTGAAGGCCAAGACTTCAAAAAAGAACTAGATAAATTCATGGAGGATAGGTCCATTAGTGGCTATTAGCCAGGATGGGCAGGGATGCAAAACCATGCTCTGAAGTGTCCCTAGCCTCTGTTTGCCAGAAGCTGGGAGTGGGTGACAGGGGATGGATCACTTGAGGATTACCTGTTCTGTTCATTCCCCCTAAAGCACCCAGCATATACCACTGTCAGAAGACAGGATACTAGGCTGGATGGACCATTGGTCTGACCCAGTATGGCCATTCATATGTTCTTATGTACTTATGATTAACACAGCTGATTCTGGATTTACAATACAGCTAAACTGGGAGGCTATTTAAAATAATACACCATCTTTGAATTTTCATGCCCATAAAAAGTGGAAAAACATGACAGTCTAGAAGAATGAATATCAATAAAGCTGAAGCAGATTATCAATATTTAGCTATATGGAAATTTATAACAACCGAGGAAGCAATTTCTAATGCAACATTCGGTAATTTGCACTACATATGATATTAAACAATAGAAATATTTACCACTGACAAAAGCTCTCTCTCCTCTCCAGTGTGTTTCTCTCTCTAAAAAGGCGTTAAGAGTACAAGCCAACACAAAGCAGGCAGCAACAATTTCCTGAAAGTTCAGCCCCAACTGAGACATTTTGTAAATTTTAATATTTCATATTGCAAGTATTAAAAGTATATTCTTTTAGAGGTACCCTATGGAAAAGCTTTAATCTGGCAGCATTTATTACTGTAGAATGTAAATGCTATACACTGCACATACTCACAAACCCAATCTTCCTTTGGTTCGAAGGGACTCCTTTCGAGGTTATCCATGCTGCTAAGAGCCACTGTGATCTACTTGTCTAAGCATGGGCCCAGGAATTAGGAACTCATGTTCCAATCCCAGCTCTAGCAGCAATTCCCAGTGTGACCTGGGTGAGTCACAACCTCTCTCCCATCTGTAAAATTGGGGTAATATTTCCCTCCCTGTAGGATTACTTAGTTTGCATAGTACTTTGAAGTGGACTAGCAGGACATAACCATATTATTATGGTTAAGGCAGCTGGCACAGCTTGCATCAAGAACCCAGCTATGATCAGCATTTGCAAGACTGAGTCCTGTCTGAATTCACACCACTAAATTCTGCACTCTCTTGTCCTTTGAGTATTTTTTCATTATCGCAGGTTTCATTGATCACTTACAGTGGCATACACGGGGGCAAACACACCAACACAGAGCCCTTAAAAGCCAAACAGCTGCTAGAGCAGGGGTAGTCAACAGGCAGACCGCAGGCCAAATCCCGACGGCCAGACGCTTTTAACCAGACCCTGAAATCATTTACTTATTATTATTATTATCATCATCATTTTTTATTATTTTCTCTGGAGTCTGGACCTTGACTATACCTTAACCAAGAAATTTGGACCTTGACCCCCCCAAAAAATGGACTACCGCGGTGCTAGAGGGTCTACTGTTGTAATACGGCCAACTAAAACGCTCCAAAGGCATCTCAAAGAATGCTCTCAGAGCCTCCCCACCTTGATTTCCTGGCAGCCTGCACAGAGGGGTCCCCAAAACTGTGTGGTGCACAGAGAGGATGATTGTGGAGACAGTATATTTGGAGAACTCCTATTGTAGGCAAATAACCTTCCTCACCCATCTGGCAGAGGTAAGCCTCCAAAAGGCAGCATTGAGGGACAGCTCCTTAAGGATCTGAAGCTTCAAAGGGAGGAAACTTTGGATTCAAAGGGTAGGCCAAGGAAATGAAAAGGGGCGGGGGGGTTCCGAATGACACTGGAGCCCCCTGCTGGCTGCAAGGAAGGACTGGCCCCGAAGTACCCTACTGCTTTCCAACGCTCCGGGTCTGGACCGCACAATGCCTGATGGACAGCAGGGATTCATGGAGGAAGTTCTACAGGAAGGAGCCCATTCTTTGCTATGCTGGGATATCTTCTCCAATACCTGAATTCAACAAGTTCAGCCACCTGCCTTATTGCAGTGTCCAATTTTTTTCCCTATTGTATAAAGCTTTAAACAAAGGCAGAGGGAGAACAGAACAATATAGATAACGGATCTGTGGTTTTAGCTCGGCAGCGTGGCTCCTAGCCTGAGAAACAGCCATGTATTTTGTAACTTACAGTGCCTCTCTGAAATAATTCTGTCCATCTGCAGGGCAACATGTGTGAAAGTAGTTGGCATTAGGTTTCAATACAGCCATGTAAGTTCACAAACTTTACGGCTATTAATACTCCAAGGCATCCTCTCCTGTTGGGAGGGGTTAAACCCTAGAACATTAACATGTCATGCCATTTGTGCTTCCAGATTTGTAGCAACTGTGCAAGCAGTCTGTACTAGTGGCTGCAGTGTCCCTTTATTAATGGCTGACAAGGGCCACATCTCAGTTCTCCTGCTCCTGTTCTCCCAGCAACTAGCTAGGTACTAGCCTGCCCCCAATAGCATTGAGTGTGCCCCTCAGTCCAAAACTCTTTGTCAATAGCAGTACACAATATCCATTAACGTGTAACCTAGGCATTATAATCTAATAAACCCTGGCCCGAAGAGCCAGTGTATGCTTGGTAAGTAGCTGTTATTCTCGACTGTCCAAATGTGACATTTGAATTTTGTGACCAATTTTTAAAATGTCCTGCTTTTGAAATCTTTATCACTAGGTTCAAATACATTAAAACACACAGGAACACCCCACCCCCACTCTCGCCACCGCAAATGAGTAAATCATCATACTAGTTCTCCCCAACCATTCACAAATATGCATCTACCCAAGAAAACAAGAGACATTACCCATCTGGAGAAAGTCAAGTCAATTTGATTGGTATTTTCTCTCCTCATGTGACTCTCAGGGAAGAGCGGCCAGGTCTACATGTAAGCATTGGGTCAATATACAGACAGAGCTCAGGGATGTGAAAAATTCACACACCATAGCACCATGGCTAGGACAGCCTAACCACCAGCATAGATGCAGGTAGTTCAACAGAAGAATGTTTCCATCAACCCAGCTACTGTAGCTCTGGGAAGCGGAGTTCCTACAGCGATGGAAAAAACCCTTCCATCACTGTAGAAAGCGTCTACGCTCATGGCATTACAGCGTAGCATCCATAGCATAGACATGGCCTAATACTTTGTCCTTCCACAATGCTTTTCATAAGAGTATCTCAAAATTATTTCGATACATTATTTCTCAATACTCTGTTTTAGAGATGGGGAAAACTCTAAAACGTTTCTATAAAGGTGAAGATTTGCACCCAAGATCATACAGAGAGTCCGTGGCAGAGCCAGGAATAGGGCCTAGGGATCCTGGCACTATTTAACTACCCTTCTTCTGTAGAGACAACTTCAGACCTTTCTCCTAATGGTCTACATGGAGGACAATGGACCGGATGTTTTAAAAGACTGCCTGTAGGGACTCACCAGCACAGTGATTTAATGCACTGCCTCTCACTTCTGCTGGCCCTGTTTCATAACCCAAAATCATTCACCAGTAAAAAGAAGGGTTTTCTTTTGTTTTCAGTTGGTTTGGTTTTGTTTAGTTTTGGTGGTGCCTCATCTCAATCTCTTTCACAGCATAAAACTATTAAACTGCTTGGCAATCATCAATCAAGAGGAACAGTCAACACTCATAAGGTTCATGACAAGTATACGAGATTGGGCTCCCACTCAGAAGGGCGGTGCTTGGACAAAATTGACTGAAAGCCTGCAGCTGGAACAATACTGTAAGTCAGGGCTGAGATGCATTGGCAGAGCTGTAGAGAAATGCCTACCCACTACACACACAGCAGACCTGTTGATCCTTCCCTGTCACGACCACTAAACCACTTTCTCCAGATTAAATACATGTTTTTCAGTCAATAATTGCACTAACCTCCTACACAGAACCAAGGCTGCAGCAAGCACATGGTGGAATGTGATCACCTTGCCTCCATGTAATCTCTGAATTCAAATATAAGTGGCACATCATTATGCTGGGTGAATCAGTAGTAAGAACAACATTAGCCATGCAGACACACTGACAGTGACAAACAGGATAGTAAACAGTTGAGGAGAACGTGTCTCCTTATCCATCCCACTCAATGGTTGCACTCGTGGCAAAAAAAGTCAGGAATAAAAACCCAGCATTTTACCCATTTAAACTCCAATTCAGCAAAGCACTTAAGCACATTCTAAAAATCTCACTGAAGACAGTAAGTGTTTTGCTGACTAGGAATGAAAAAGCAGATGCTCAGGTGGCTTCCTGAATCAGGCCCTTAACACGAAAAGTGTGATGAAACCACAGGCGTAACGCTTCCCATCTAGAATCCTGGCATCCCAGAGTACAGCTAGGAAAGGATGTTCTAACATTTTCAAACACCAACTCTTCCTCAGCCGCGTAAGCCAAGAGGAAGGGGGAGGGAATGGGAGGGAGAAAAAACACCATGCAAAGCCCTTCTCAAACTACCCCAACAATTTCCCGGCTCTGGTGAGACTCCCGCCACCTATTAGGGAGTGTGAGAGGATGACAGATTACTGAATCTTTAGATTAATTGCTCTGCAAAGTGAGATGGTCGTGTTTGGCGCCCGACGTCAGCACATCCCATCAATCTCTGCAGCGGAGTGCTACTGTCGGGAGGTTAATCCCCTCCCCTCTCTCTTCTCCAGGCAGGGAGTTCATTTCCACTTCATTACTTCACAATGTAGTGAACCGACGAGTGTCTTACTTACCAGCTATGCTACACAGACACACTGCATTATTTACTACACAGACAGCGGTACCCCACACAGACACAGTGCTCTCACGGGGTGCCCACGCGTTGCTGAACTGAAAGCTGAACCGGCAGTCTGACAGGGCTCAAAGGCTGCACATAATCTACATAGAGCACAGCAAATCATACCCACCTTTTTCTCTTTAATGCAGAAGGGACCTGAAGGGAGGAGAGGCCCCACCCCAGCATGCAATGCTCTATCTCCCCTTATTTAAAAACAGGCCCAAATAAAGCACTTGGGGAACATACTGAACAGTCCCACGCTGGCAGGATGATGCACAAGATGACCCAAAGAGGTCTACGTTCTGAACTCCCTCACTCTCCTTCTTGATTAAGGGACCTTCCCCATTCTAGGTTCTCGGCTTCCCACCTAAAGCAAGCGTCACTGATTGCAGAAATACCAACTGATTTAACTACTGTTGCAGAATACATTTTACAGTCACTGATTTGATAACCACATTCCCCTGTGAACTTCTGGTACCAACCACTGTTACCAGTAACCCCTAAAATCTTTTCCCAGTTTGTTTACTCTGTGCCTTTCACAGGACTTTGCCTATAGTCAGTTTCATTGCTCTGTTGAAAGTCAGGGGAATTGCTGTGTGGTCCACTAGCATGAGACATTGCTCTCAGGACCCTGTATGGAGACATTACTACTAAGAACAGGAGCAAAGCAGAAACTGAAGAGGCAGCAGGCGGGCATGTACACACAGAAAGCTGTGACCGGGGAAAAAGGTTGGGGCCAACCACATTTAGGATGGTGTTCTCAAGCCTGTCCACTCTCTTCTGTAGGAAAGACACTTATAAATATCAGCAGAGGAGAAAAAAATCCATTAATATATTTTAGAATCACAGAAATGTTGAACTGGAAGGGACCTCGAGGCACCATCAAATACACACACACACACACCCCGGTGCTGAGGCAGGATCATGTAAACCAGTGGTCTCCAACCTTTTTACGCCCAAGACCACTGTTTGAATTTAAGGGCAACTCAGAACTTATTCTGCCCCTTCCCCGAGGCCCCGCCCCACTCCCTCCCTCCCCCCCCCCCCTCCACAGCTCACTCTCCTCTGACAGGTGTTTGTCTAACCTGTTCTTAAAACCCTCCAATTACAGGATTTGTACATAGTTATATAGAATCACAGTTGAAGTGATTTGTAAAAATTATGGGCATTCGATTCTATCAGACTTTAATCCCATGCTTTTAAAGTCACAGTATCCTTCAGAGAGAGCTTTACTCCTGATGTGTGTCCTTGAGATGATGGGGCTGTGCATCCCCTTCCCATGCTGTTCTTTCCTAACATTTCATCATTGCTCTGCAGTCACCCTTCAGCATGAGGTGTAGAAGGGTAACAAAGAGAACAGGGCTCTTTCCAGCAGCATCATTACTGCTGTGTAATTACATAAACCAAAAGCAAGATGTCTGTGCATACAAGTTTATCTACACTATCCCTGTACACCATTGATTTGCTTATGGGAATTGCAGTGTGAAACTGTATTTGTTTGGCTAAGAGAGAGACAAATTTAGATAGAAGCCTGAACAATGCCAGCCCTTCACTAGCCAGCTAACTTGGTAAAAGCCGCTAAATATCCCAGCGTACAGATAGCTTGCCATCTGAATGCAAGGATTTGCAGCTCTGAGGAGACACAGCAACTAAGAATCTGACTGACTAGCATGTGTACAGTTAAACAGTAGACCCTTTTCCTGAGTTTGTTCTTCAACCACTGAAGAGATCTATTTCAGATTTTGCCAGGGGTTTTCTGGCTCCCTCTCCTCTGCCTGATCTAGTGATCAAACCAGAAATACCTAAACCCAGAAACAGAAAGAAGGGAGTAAAAAATTTAAATGTCACCATTTGGATTGCGGAGATTCAGAATATTGGGCTTGCTTTAAAAATGTAATAAAGAAAGAATTACAAGTGACCCCCGTTGGAATATTAGGAATCAGTTAAACAGAATTCAGTATATTACGCAAAATGTAACAAACCCCAAAATAAACAGTCTAACTCTAACACAAAGATCAGATATCCCAGGGCAGAAGCTAATTATGGGAGCACTGTAAAATAGGGTTTACTCAGAAAGGTTTTCAACACATCTGCAGCAGCTTTGGAGGCATGTGACTCACACAACTACCACCACGCATAGTAGCTTTATACAACAAGCAGTGTTAACTGTAAAAGCAATAAAACTATGTTTAAAATAAAACCCCACTCCGCCACACATCCCAAATTTGTTAGTGTGACATTATAGCTATTTCAACACCAACAAAGGATCAGAAAGGCACTGGCCAATCCAGGACCATGTTCTCAGCTTACCAGAAGCAGATGGTTGTGCTCGATTTACATGGAAAGGAAGACAGACTACGAGTACCAGCATGCCATGCTCCACTCTGACTTCAGTGTACACAGCTCAGATCAAGGTCGGGTGTTACTTGCTCGGACCTTTATGTTAGAGATGGGGGCAGCCACACACATTTCAAAGTCATGGATTGAAGTGGCATACACAATGTTGTTTGTTATTGCAGCTGTTAAACTCCTTGCACACGGGCTCACAAACTTTAGGATTGTTACATCCACTATTTTTTGTCCGCATACATAAGTCTAAGGTTTAAAACACTGACCTTTCCCCACCTCACATCATTTAACCAATTGTAATCATTCCAGAAAATAAGCTTGTTTTGGTGAGGGCAAGGGAGGAAGAGGGAGCAAATTACTTACAGCACTGCTAAAATACTGATTTAATTGCTGCTTTCAATCTCAATTTCCTCATGAGCCACAGATCTTAAGTCACAAGTCAAATTAATGTCGGTTAGAACAGTGGTTCTCAACCAGGGATACGTGTACCCCTGGGGGGTACTCAGAGGTCTTCCACAGGATACATCAGCTCATCTAGATATTTGCCTAGTTTTACAACAGGCTTCATAAAAAGCACTAGTGAAGTCAGTACAAACTAAAATGTCATACAATGACTTGTTTATACTGTGCTATACACTGAAATGTAAGTATAATATTTATATTCCAATTGATTTATTTTATAATGATATGGTAAAAATAAGAAGGGAAGCAATTTTTCAATAACAGTGTGTTGTGATACAAAACCAGACATAAAAATACAAAAGTAAGCAAGCAGTTTTTAAACTGAGCTGAAATATGGGGGTACAGAAGACAAATCAGACTCCTGAAAGGGGACCAGTAGTCTGGAAAGATAGAGAGCCACTGGGTTAGAACATCTCAAAAGAAGAAGTGGAAACTGTGAGTCGCAATGTCATACAATGTACTACTGATGGGCAAGAGGCCATGGGTTTCTGGTTAGGCCATTATTCCTTGCTAAGCATGTTTATAATTTGCTGTTTCTTTCAGTCCTCGTTTAATTTACCTACAGCCGCTCTCTGAGGAACCTCCTCTCTGTGACTGCAAACCTGTTTTACAAGGCATACACCAGGCCCTAGCAAAAATACAGGCATGTTATGCCCCCTAGAGGGCATTTTAGGGGATTGAGTGAAGCTGCTGTTACACACTGATCAGGGAACATCTATACCAGAGGAAGGCACAATGCAGCTACAGTGCCAGAAGAACTACTCCATGCTTGAACTCCAGTATTTAATAATTTCACTGCTGAAGTGGAGAGGGCAAGACAGAGGAGAAAAGTGCCAAGTGCCATTCACTGCCCCAGACTCCTCCCCGCCCCTGGAATACATTTAAAAGGTAAAAAAGAAATAGGGAATTTGAAACAGGAAAAAAAAAATACTATTCAGCTTAATAAATAATTGTGTTTCCTGCAAGGAACAGGCTGTGTGAAAATATCATGCAGTTGGTAGATGTTTCTACAGCTTAACTACGTTCCCAGTCAGGAGATATAATTAGTCAATCAAGGCCTGATCCAGAGCTAACTGAAATCACTGGAAGGACTCCCATTGATTTCAAGGGGCTTTGGATCAGGGCCTTGATGAAGTTACTGGGGGATTTCTTGTGATCAGTTCAGATACCCGCACACTGTTTTTGCACCAAACCAATCCCAAAATGCTTTGGGTTAAATAATAAAGCTACAATTAAAAGAAAAAACTGATGAGGAGGGAAAGAGAAATTAAGAGCCAAAGGAGAAGAGATGCTTGAAGCTGAGATCTGAAAACAGATGGAAAAATCAATGAGGCAGAGAAATAACACACACAAAGGCTGCTCCTGACTGAAGGAGCTGCCAAGGTGAAGGCTCTTGTCCCCATAGTGAGAAGGGATAGAGCACCAGTTAATGCTAAACGAGCGAGAGAGAAGAGGTATGAGGCAAACTAGAGTGGGTCCACGGAGGGCTATGAAAAACAAGGGTGGTAATTTTGGATCCTGCAATGAATAGGAATCAGCGAGAGTGCTGGAGACTTGGGTGATATGGTGGCTTCTCTTTGGGCATGTCAGCTGGTAAGGGGCAGCATTCAACACAGAGAGTCAGAAGAGAGAAAGAGGAAGTTGCAATAGTTACCTTTCTCTTCTGGCTGTCTCAAACACACCCAGTTACAATGGCACTTGGGGAAGGTTAGGAACACTCAGCTTCCCAAATGACTGGATGGACTGAGGGCTTCTTAGTGCATTTAGTCCTACAAGAGGTCATGTGTCCTTTGTGCTTAGCTCGGGGAGGCAAGGGTGAGGTACAAACAGATAAGATTGGCTTTAGTTAATCACATGCATACTAGAATATTGGTTTCTTAACCAAGTGTGGCTGATCAGACACCTGAATTTTTGCAGCCTCTTTACATTCCCTGGAGTTGAAAGAAAAACATTTGTTTGCTTCCCCACAAGCTGCAGCCTGACACAAGCTGCCACGGTAAGCAGCAAGATCACTTACAGATTGACTGTCACACTAGCAGAGCACCCACCTCAATCCCAAACTATACAGAGCATTTCCTGGAGACACAGGCTGGGAAAGAGCAGCAAAAGGGACACAAAACGAGATGTAATGTTTTTAAATCCCCATAGCTTTGCTAAAACCAAGGTAATCCAGAGCAGTTAAAAATTATGACAATAAACATTGTAGGACGGATATTAAACTTCATGTTTCAGGGCTTCAACCTAACGAACTACTGGAGACCAGGAAAAGACGTAATGTTGGGGGAGTAGATTACCCCATATCTGCCTATTGCCGAGTTCTTACACATTCCTCTCAAGCATGTGGTGCTGGCCACTGTCAGAGACAGGATCCTGGAGAGATGAAACGGGGGTCTGATCTAGTCTGACAGTTCCTACGTTCCACAGACAGAGTGGACAAAAATTATTTAAAATAAATAAAAATCAGATTTTTTTAAATCAGATTTTTTTGATAAAATGCTTTTTGAGGAAAAACTATCTAAAGATAGTTTTAATTAAGATACATTATAGCTCAAAGATATCTCATCTTCGAACAGGGATTATAAATTCTAATTCTATAGGATGAGACAATATATTCATGTAATGTTTAAGAAAAGTTTCGTAAATGAGTTCCAACAGTTCATGGGACTCAGACTTATTTAGCGACCCCGATCTTATAGGGTTCCACAGGCTTCTGTATAGATTATTTAGGTTAATCTTTCTATCTACCCAATGGGACTCCATTGTCTAGAAGATACCAAAGATGCTTAGTTTTGCAGTTCTCAAACTGTGGATTTGTGTCTCCAGCGGTAACATGCTTGTTAAGAGCAAAAATGTTTTAAATAAATAAATATATAGAGAGAGGTGAGAAATAACAAACCTCAACTCTATTGTCCCTCTGCAAATATATGTACAGAGAGTCAATCCCTTACCTCTCTTTAAAAGTGCAAAGTTTCAAAAAGTTCAATGAATAGAAATAGCAGACTGTTGGGGGGGGGGAATAGATCTGGACAAGGGGAAGAAGTAGTCTGGGGATAAATGTGAGAAGGGAGGGACATATGCTTGTTTTGTTAAAATATTATATGTCTGGTGTTGAAGAAAAACTGTTTGCTGTTGAAGAAACTACAGATGGCTGCAACCAGAGGGCCTGATTCAATGTCCACTGAAGTCAATGGAAAGCCCCTCATTAATTGCAAAGTGATCTGGATCAGGCCCAGGGAGAAGCTGAAACTTACAGATATTCATGGTATTTGGATATCTGCCTTTTTAACATTAGATAAAATATACATTTAGGAAACGTCTACACTGTCTACATTGCAAAGAGAGTGGCTTTAAGCAGACGTTTTGTAAGTCACAACTGTATGTACTGCGGCAGACAAACCCTGGCAAAGAGTTATCAAATAGGCCCTTGCATTGGGTGTGTAGAAGGAAAAGGCATCTGTTAGGGCTGGATTGGAAGAGATGCACCAAAGTGTAAGTGACTGATTGAAAAGTGGTGCTGAGGAAAATGTGAGGGGGAGTGAATCTAGTAGCAAGAGTCAGAGACTGGGAAACAAGATTCCTGGATTCTTTTCCCAGTTCTGTCACCAGCTATTGATCTAGGTGTTTATATTGCACTCATCATCTGGATATCTGAGTGCCTTGCACATTATGACTTAGTGGGTGATATAAGGCAAGTCACTTAGTTTTTCTGTATGGTGCCTCAGTTTCTACATCTATACAATGGAGGAAGTACTTGCCTGACTCAAAGGGAAGGCTTAACACGGGTCTCTTAGATGCTACGTGTCAGCCATGAAGTGGCTGCAAAAGAAGCGAGCAGTGACCCTTAACCTAATCCCCCAAACACCACCAAAAAAGCGTGCTTTTAGACTAGGTGGCAGCTAACTCCCCCAAAGGGGACATTCTGATACCTGTTTATTAGAATGGACTCACACAGGAAAACGATAACAGACAAAAACACCCTATCACTCATGAGCGAACACCTTTCACAGAACAATCACTCTGTATCTGCCCTCTCAGGAAACCTGCACAACACCTTCAGAAGACGAGCCTGGGGACGTAAATTCATAGAATATCAGGGTTGGAAGGGACCCCTGAAGGTCATCTAGTCCAACCCCCTGCTCGAAGCAGGACCAATTCCCAGTTAAAACATCCCAGCCAAGGCTTTGTCAAGCCTGACCTTAAAAACCTCTAAGGAAGGAGATTCTACCACCTCCCTAGGTAACGCATTCCAGTGTTTCACCACCCTCTTAGTGAAAAAGTTTTTCCTAATATCCAATCTAAACCTCCCCCACTGCAACTTGATCAGTTCAATTCATAATTCTGCTAGACACCACAAACGATGGACTTAATAAAGACACTAAATTTATGGCTCATTACAACAATCTGTAACCCACTAATCCTCCTTTGTCTTATGATCCTAGCTAGGTGTCTTAACAGTCCACTTCACCTTGAATGGTCTCTTGCAGCATGTTAACTCCTTATCTGTCCCACCTTGCTTTCTGCTGAGGGCTCATCTACACGTCAAAGGCTGCAGCTCTGCTGCTGTAGCACTATAGTGAAGACACTACCCAGGCCCAGGAGGGCTTCGCCTTTCAGCATAGCTACTCCCCCTCCCCAAGATGCAGTAGCTACCGTGACAGGAGAATTCTCAACCTAGCGCTGTTCTGCCCCAGGGATTAGGTCGGTATAGCTGCATCTCTCAGGGGTCTGGATTTTTCACACCCCTGAGCGACACAGCTATACCAAAGTAAATTCCTAGTGTACATCAGGCCTGAGTACCTTTTCCAGAGCAGAAGAGCTCTGTGTAAGCAAAAAGCTTGTCTCTCTCACCAACAGAAGCTGGTCCAATAGAAGATATTACCTCACCCACCTTGTCTCTCTCAGAGCAGGGACTTTTAAAACTCCTAAGGACAGAAGTCAAGCACACGCACAGCCCGAATCTGTGGAGATCTGTTGCAGGGCTGTTCTCTGCTGTGCCAAGTGTACCGGTAATGGGCATGGGCTGAATGGGACATTAGAGGACTTGCTCCATCTCGGATTCCTATGAATCCATGGAGAAAAGCGAGCCACAGTGCGAGACCAGTCTGAGACAGGATTTTACCCATCCATGTTTCATGGAGGTTACAGTGAAAGGAAAAAGGAAGGCACTGCAGAACACTGTCATATTTCACATAACACAGCCATGCAGTTACTCCTATGGCTAAGTGTCCTTCAAACCACATACAGGATTGATACACAGGACAGTTCAGGACAGTAGGGTATACACAGAGGGGCTAGTCAATAATAATGTGGATGTGCAGCTATTAAAACAAAATTACCAAGTGAAGCTGGCAGACATTAAACTCATTTTTAATGCAACATGATTCCCTGCTGTTCTCAAGAGAAGACACAAACCCGAAGACACAAAACAGCAACCCCGTGTGTGATTGGGTGCTTTCTAATTTATAGTAGTTGCATCTGACGAGACATTTTCATTTGCAAATTCCATCAATTCTATGCACTCAAACCAAATCTTAAAATTGGAAAGGCACCTGTGTACAGAGGGAGAATCTCATGGAGGCTGAGGCAAGGAGGCCAAGCCAGGACCAACATGCCTGTCATGAATGGGATGCCAAGCTGGATGCTTCTGTAGGGGCTTCTTGAGCCAAAAGGGGTAAAGATAGCTCTTGCACACCAGAATAAACCTGCAGCTAAGGTTTCTCTTTCAACACTGCTTGCTCCCCTCTCTCCTCCCCAAATAAACCCACCTTGGTTTTTTGGCTTGTTGCACAGAAATGGGAAGTTTGAAAAGCAAATTGCGAAGGGGATAGGGTTACTCAGAGATCGGGGAGGGAAAAGTGGCCTGCTCACAGCTGCCATTCTCTAGCTTTCTCACAGGCAGTTACTTGGTAATTTTCATCACTCTTGCTGTAAACACTTGCTGTTTTATATGGACACAAGAGATGGGAAAAGGAAGAGACAGAAAAGCAGACACCCTGTGCGGATGCTTTTACTTAGGGTTTTAGCTCAAAATGTTTTTAAAATTCAAAGAAGTCACCTTCCCAGAAGTAACATCTAACAGCCCATCATCACCCAAAACACCTCCTTAAGAACTAGGAGTTCTGGACATTCCTCATTTATTTTCCACTCAACAAACCAATTCATTGATCACAGCTGGACACTGGACAGACTTGAATAGTTCCCAACAAACTGATCAGGTGCTTGATACACATCTTACCAGGTAAGTACTTGCAATTACACACAACAATCCACACACTGTTCTATCACACTGGCTAAGTCAAACCGCAATACTTGGACTTCACTTCAGGAAGTGGCTGGAGTCACTTCCAGGAGGCAAATAAAAGAAACTTTCAGTGATTTCTCTGATGACTGAGAATTAAAGCTGAATAAGAGCCCAGATTAGCAGCAGTCAGAGAGAATGGTGCTTTCAAAGGACAATGAAGTCACTGAGGAGCGAAGTAATGCTAGGTTTGGTCCTGAATTTCTTGTGAACCCAAAATTCTCAACAAAATCAACAGCCCACTCAACTGTACATTTCAGTGGGAAACGGACTCTTTACTCCACTACGGAGAGTAGTTTTTTGTTGGACTGGATGGTTGGTTTTCTATAGCCAGTTGTTCTACCACTTAATAAAACTGACAAAGAGTCCACAGTATCCTCTGTAGGAATTGCCTGACTCTTTGCACACAATCTGCAAATATACAAGTCTGTGTTCATTAGCTATGCTGCTGCAAATTTTTTTGGTTGAGCATTTAAAAAACTAACCTCACTCTAAACAAAAGGTGAAATTAAAGGCAGAGAGCGCAGAGTTTTAAAGCCCAGGACTGCGAGCCAGGAATTCAAGTTCTAATTTTGGCTCTACCCTGACTCCATGCTTGACCGCAAGTAACCTCTCTGCCTCGGTTCCCCCACCTGTAAAATGAGGATAAAAACACTCACCTATTTGGTAAAATATACCTCTTGATTAAAGGCTTAATAAAGCAGCAGTGCCTTAACACAAATGTAGTTTCTTAATTGATAAGCTTAATACACAGTTTTTCATATACTTTTATCTATGTGATTGTATCCTTCACCCCCTACCCTTCAGATCTCATTTGCCGTGTCAGATTGCCAACTCTTCACGGCAAGTACTGTATCCTACTTGGTGTTCGTACAGCACCAACACAATGGGGGTCCAACCCTAACTGCAGTCTCTGGGCACTACCACAATACATAAATAATAACAACAGGTACAAAGAAAAGGAGGACTTGTGGCACCTTAGAGACTAACCAATTTATTTGAGCATGAGCTTTCGTGAGCTACAGCTCACTTCATCGGATGCATGCCGTGGAAACTGCAGCAGACTTTATTTATACACAGAGAATATGAAAAAATACCTCCTCCCACCCCACTGTCCTGCTGGTAATAGCTTATCTAAAGTGATCATCAGGTGGCCCATTTCCAGCACAAATCCAGGTTTTCTCACCCTCCACCCCCCCACACAAATTCACTCTCCTGCTGGTGATAGCCCATCCAAAGTGACAACTCTTTACACAATGTGCATGATAATAAAGTTGGGCCATTTCCTGCACGAATCCAGGTTCTCTCACCCCCTCACCCCCCTCCCAAAAACCACACACACACAAACTCACTATCCTGCTGGTAATAGCTCATCCAAAGTGACCATTCTCCCTACAATGTGCATAATTAAGGTGGGCCATTTCCAGCACAAATCCAGGTTTTCTCACATCCCCCCCACCTTAGCTCATCCAAACTGACCACTCTCCAAGTTTAAATCCAAGTTAAACCAGAACATCTGGAGGGGGAGGGGGGGTAGGAAAAACCAAGAGGAAATAGGCTACCTTGCATAATGACTTAGCCACTCCCAGTCTCTATTTAAGCCTAAATTAATAGTATCCAATTTCCAAATGAATTCCAATTCAGCAGTTTCTCGCTGGAGTCTGGATTTGAAGTTTTTTTGTTTTAAGATAGCGACCTTCATGTCTGTGATTGCGTGACCAGAGAGATTGAAGTGTTCTCCGACTGGTTTATGAATGTTATAATTCTTGACATCTGATTTGTGTCCATTTATTCTTTTACGTAGAGACTGTCCAGTTTGACCAATGTACATGGCAGAGGGGCATTGCTGGCACATGATGGCATATATCACATTGGTGGATGTGCAGGTATACGAGCCTCTGATAGTGTGGCTGATGTTATTAGGCCCTGTGATGGTGTCCCCTGAATAGATATGTGGGCACAATTGGCAACGGGCTTTGTTGCAAGGATAAGTTCCTGGGTTAGTGGTTCTGTTGTGTGGTATGTGGTTGTTGGTGAGTATTTGCTTCAGGTTGGGGGGCTGTCTGTAGGCAAGGACTGGCCTGTCTCCCAAGATTTGTGAGAGTGTTGGGTCATCCTTTAGGATAGGTTGTAGATCCTTAATAATGCGTTGGAGGGGTTTTAGTTGGGGGCTGAGGGTGACGGCTAGTGGCGTTCTGTTATTTTCTTTGTTAGGCCTGTCCTTAAGCTCCTTAGGCACTTAAATAAGTGGTTTGATTTTCTCAAGTACCCAGAAGTTTACACGCAAGTCAGTCAATGTAGATTTTACTAAAACCCCATTGAAAGTGTCATCTGTTATTTCTATATGCACTTTATTATCTTTGCTGAACAACATGACGGTTGTGTGCAAACAGATTCTGGCTTCTTCACACCCACCTTGTTTCCGTTGCTTGGTTCATTCAGAGATTTCAAGATCGAGCATAGGACTCATTACAGTTCAGCCCCATGGAAGAGACCGCAAGTGACAAGACATTTATAATAATAGTGACCGGAGACCCTGACCAGAACTGGGGCCCCATAGTACTAAACATGAACCCATAATAAGAGACACTTCCTGTTCTGAAAAGCTTACAATCTAAATAGAGAAAAAAGACTGGGGAGGGTGGGGAGAAGAGAAGGGATTGGACGTACTAGCATAGTGAGTCTCCAAATGTTCTTTTAGCTCCAAAAGGTTTTTTTTTTCCCTGTTTATTCTAATTTGGGGGTGAGTTTTTGTTGTTGTTTATATAATACATACGCGCTTGCATTATACATACATTATACATGCAATATAGGGCAGGGGTGGGATGTATGGGACCGTAGCCTCATTGGTTATGTCTTCACTGCAGCTGGGAGCGAGCTTCTCAGCTTGGGTAACAGACCCATGCTATCAGGGCTTCAACGAGCATACCTAAAACAGCTGCATGGGTGCTGCTGTTCGGGCTGCAGCTCAGGCTCTCAGCCCACCTGACCCCTTAAACATGAGGGCTCAAGACGGAATGTCCTTATAGTTTAGAAGGGGGAAAAGTTTCATTTACACAGGCACATCAGCAAAGGTGCAGAAAAGGCACATGACAGTGGAAGTTCCCCCAACACCGCAGGTGTGTAGAGGACATCTGAAGAGGTTCAGGGTGAAAGTGCCTTTTATCCCAAAGGATCCCTAAACACTTTGTAAACTACTGAGGGGGGAAAGCAGCAGCTATTCAACAGCACCAATTGCATGGGACAACAGCTACTTTGCCAGTTTGCTCTGAAGAGACATTCTGTGATTTTGCCACAGATTTTGGAACTAACTAATCAAACGCCGGAACACTTCAAAGAACAAGTTGGCTGAGGCACTCACAGGGTTGCCACCTCCGAGGCCTAGAAAACCCGGTCACTGGCCGCCGCCACCACCACCCCAAAAAAATGGGCACTGGCCACCCCCTGCCCAAAAGTGGTTCCAGTACCAACTCTGACTGCGACAATATTTTAAGAGAACCATGTTACACCAAAACAACACACAGTGCGCTACTATTTTATCATTTTTCTTTCTCCTTACCCAGAGGGCAGAGGTGTCAATTTAGAGCACTCTAATGTGTTCCAAGAGAAAAAACAAACAGCCCATTACATCTTTAACCAGCAAGATGATCCAAAACCCAGCCAGGCAGCAGCCCTATTGTGAGGAAAGCTTCTATCTATAGAACTTGTATGGCCCTCATTACCTGAGCAACTCACAATTAATGTCTTTATCCTCCTCACACTGCTATGAGCTCTGCAAGAGCTGTTATCCCCATGTTAGAGATGGAGAACTGAGGCCCACAGACACCAACGGGCAGATCTGTAAAGATATTTAGGTGCCTAAAGATGCAGGTAGGTGCCTAGTAGGATTTACGAAAGCGCCTAGGTGCCTAACTCCCACTGATTTCAACTTTAAATATCTGGCCCCACGTGACTTGCCCATGGTCACACAGGACTTCTATGGGTGAGCAGGGAATTAAATCTGGGTGTCCCACATGCCAGGCTGGTAATTAATTGATCTTTAAATATTAAATTTACCCTAATGGCCTTTGATGGAATGTTAGATGAGGTGGGATCTGAGTTACCCAGGAAAGAATTTTCTGTAGTATCTAGCTGGTGAATCTTGCCCATATTCTCAGGGTTTAGCCGATCGCCATATTTGGGGTCGGGAAGGAATTTTCATCCAGGGCAGATTGGAAGAGGCCCTGGAGGTTTTTCGCCTTCCTCTGTAGCATGGGGCACAGGTCATTTGCTGGAGGATTCTCTGCTCCTTGAAGTCTTTAAACCACAATTTGAGGACTTCAATAGCTCAGACACAGGTGAGAGGTTTTTTTGCAGGAGTGGGTGGGTGAGATTCTGTGGCCTGAATTGTGCAGGAGATCGGACTAGATGATCATAATGGTCCCTTCTGACCTTAGTATCTATGAATCCTAATCACTGGAACATCCTTCCTTTCCCTGCGGTGGCTGCCTATCTTCCCCCTGTTCTGTGGGTAAGTAGACTACTTTACCCTCCAGCGCTGCTACCCCAGCACCTTTTGGCAGTATGACATCATTTGGTCTAATTAATAAGTAAATAGCAATAACAACTCAGAGAAGATCTCAGAGAGCATAACGAAGGCGGGTGCTCAATATCGCATATTTAGACGGAGTTCTTCCGGGCAGGAACCATGGCTGCACGTAGTTTTGTGAAGCGCCTAACACAATTCAAGCAATACTACCTATATCATTTACAAATGGGGTAACTGAGGCTCCAAGGGGCGATGTGACGCACAAAGTTACACACTGAGCAAGTGGCAGAACTGGATTAACAACCCACTTCTCCTGACTCCTAATCCTGTGTTCAGTGCGCTAGGCTACAGAGCATTATATAAGTGCAAAGCAAACTGTAACATTAATATTGTTTCTGACAGGGTCCACAACGAGGCACCAAACAAATGCAGAAGTAGGCACGGGCTCTGGCCCAAGAAGCATACACTCTATAGCACCGGGAGTTACATGTTACTAACCAAGAGCTCATTATGTTTTTGCACCGTACACATAAGAACGGCCACACTGGGTCAGACCAAAGGTCCATCCAGCCCAGTATCCTGTCTTCCGACAGTGGCCAATGCCAGGTGCTCTAGAGGGAGTGAATTTAACAGGTAATGATCAAGTGATCTCTCTCCTGCCATCCATCTCCACCCTCTGACAAACAGAGGTTAGGGACACCATTCCTTACTCATTCTGGCTAATAGCCATTAATGGACTTAACCTCCATGAATTTATCCAGTTCTCTTTTAAACTCTGTTATAGTCCTAGCCTTCACAACCTCCTCAGACAAGGAGTTCCACAGGTTGACTGTGCGCTGTGTGAAGAACTTCCTTTTATTTGTTTTAAACCTGCTGCCTGTTAAGTTCATTTGGTGGCCCCTAGTTCTTTATTATGGGAACAAATAACTTTCCCTTATTCACTTTCTCCATACCACTCATGATTTTATAGACCTCTATCATATCCCTCCTTCGTCTCCTCTTTTCCAAGTTGAAAAATCCTAGCCTCTAATCTCTCCTCATATGGGACCCGTTCCAAACCCCAAATCATTTTAGTTGCCCTTTTCTGAACCTTTTCTTATGCCAGTATATCTTTTTTGAGATGAGGGGATCTCGCAGTATTCAAGATGTGGGCGTACCATGGATTTATATAAGGGAAATAAGATATTCTCCGTCTTATTCTCTATCCCTTTTTTAATGATTCCTAACATCCCCTTTGCTTTTCTGACTGCCACTGCACACTGCGTGGATGTCTTCAGAGAACTATCCACGATGACTCCAAGGTCTTTCTCCTGATTAGTTGTAGCTAAATTAGCCCCCATCATAGTGTATGTATAGTTGGGGTTATTTTTTCCAATGTGCATTACTTTACATTTATCCACATTACATTTCATTTGCCATTTTGTTGCCCAATCACTTAGTTTTGTGAGATCTTTCTGAAATTCTTCACAGTCTGCTTTGGTCTTCACTATCTTGAGCAGTTCAGTATCGTCTGCAAACTTTGGCACCTCACTGTTTACCCCTTTCTCCATAACATTTATGAACAAGTTGACTAGGATTGGTCCTAGGACTGACCCTTGGGAAACACCACTAATTACCCCTCTCCATTCTGAAAATTTACCATTTATTCCTACCCTTATTTCCTACACGAGAGAAGATGCTTTTTCCACTCTGCAGTACCTGTGGGGCCTCATTCATGTAAATGTCACTTGAAGTCGAGGCAGAAATAAGACCCTTGAAAGTTACATTTATCACTTTCTGCTTTAGGCATAAAATATTAACAGTTTTACAATACACTGGTTGTTTTACAGACCCCCTAACAACTATGGAATAACAGCTAGTTCCCTTTGTTTCAAGGGGCAAAGTGTTTCCATGGCGGAGTTAAAAGGTGGACAGGCAAAAAGCATCCTAGAACAAATAAAGACAGACAATGACCTCCTCTAAAGAGGGGTAAATACTTCTGTCACAAAACATGACATTCTGTCCCATAATGCCACTTAGCAGCAAATCCCACAAGCAGAACTTGGGGAAAAGCAGAAAGACCTAATCCACAGGAAGGAAATGCCAGTATACAGCTATGGTAAGCGACAGAAGGGAACGTATTACATGAACACAATTCTAGATGCTCATTAAAACTTTCAATGCGGCATATTTAAGCATGTTATATTAAAAGGAGGTAGGACCCCAAACTGCTTGGCTATTCAGTGGGACAGAAGGAGGAAAAACCACAGTGTGAACAACTGACACTCTGGAAGTAGAGCCCAACTACTGTAATCAGAGTTAGAAGTGAACCAAAACCCTGGCTCTAAACACTCTCCAACTCTGAAGAAGACTGAAGAGATCTGGATCCAAACTTTGCAGGTTGGAAACAACTCTCGTGCTTTGAGGGGGGGGGTGAAGAAGGTAAGAGGAATGGGCGGTGATAGTCTGGTTCTGTGTCCCAGCTCTAGATGAGCTCTGAGGTTTCTAGATGTTTTATAATGGAAGAACTCGAATGGAGAACCTAGCCAGTTGCTGGGATGAAGTGCCCTGCTCCTTGGAAGAAGCAGCTCTTCAGAAATCCTCAGCTATCTTAGCTCATTTGTTACAATTTGCATTTCATTCTTTAGAAATACTATGTATTACAGTATTTGTAGTTCCTTAGTGTCTGGGTCTGGAGCCTCAGTCACAGACCAGGATCTGATTATTCTATGGACAGTGCCTCGCACAAAGACTGTAACTAGGTAATCTCCCTCACCTCCTTAATAACGCAACAACTGCAAGGATAATGGACTAGTTATTTCACAGTTTTATCCAGATCAGTGCTGTGGGCCTTACACACAAGCACATTCTGGAAGTCTGGCAACCCACTGTTACGCCACCACTGATGCAACTCGACCAGTGACAGTAAAGCAGGAGTGCTAGTGTGGAGATGCTACTGATGTTTCAACCGTTGTGTTGTCTCGACCAGTTGGAAGCAGCGTTCAGCAACATGGGTTACAAATCCAGTGGATAGCTGACATGAGCGCTACAGCTGTTGCCAACAGCAGTGCACAGACTTTAAGGGAAATGCTTGTGCAGATGTCAGATAAGATAAGAGCAAAGCTCTCACATAACTACAGGCCTTTTGCCATGGAACTCATCTACCTTTTCAGATGGCCACTGGTGTAAAAGCCAGTCTAATGCCTAGAGGTTTACTGATAAACCTCACAAGAGCTATTTTGATTCTGCTCCTCTTCTCTGTTCCTGTACAAGAAGCAATGGGAAGCTCAAGAAACTCTGGGACCAGGGAATAAACACACGAGGTTCCTAGCAGCTTACGTGCATAACTTTACTCCATAGCAGAAGTGCTGCCATTAAGAGCCACTTTGCCCCTTGAAACAAAGAGTAGGGAGGCCTGGAAAAGAGACATTTTTAACTACCAAACAACTCTGAGTTCACCATGGCGAGACACCTGCTTCCCAATTCCAAATTAAGGAACTAAAAACCTCGGGTCTGCTGCCAATGATGGCATCCCCTGTGCCCATTGCTTCTTCATACTAATAGTTCTTTGCCCTTCTGTATCATCTCTCATGGGAGGATCCCAAAGCACTTAAACTCACACTAACAATCAGGGTAATTATCCCAATTTTTCAGAGGAATGAACTGAGACACAAAGAAGTAACTTGCCCTAGGTGACAGAGTAAGTCAGTGGCAGAGAGAAGAGGGCAATGGATTTGCGGAGTCTCAGCTTCCATTCTCTTCTCTCACTAGCAGACCATACACTCTGACTAGCGGACCTGGTCCATCACTGGAACTCTGAGTAGTATGACCTTTGGGGCCCAACCTAACTATACTCAATTTCAATTAAACTAGTCTCTGCCAACCTTCCCTTCCCAGAGTCTGCTATAAACAGCCCTTGTGTGTGCACATCCGGATACATTTGTACATCACCCAATAACCTAGCATAATTCCAGTTGGGGCATTGGGGTTTCACTTTCTATTTGTTCTGCTCTTTTTCATGGGATACGGTTCCCGATAGCTGATCAAACCCGAGGCACTGGTAATCTGACCGGCTCTAGAACACAGCTCATCTGCCCCCTTCAGTGTGCAAGGTTCAGCTCTCAGGGCTGGTCTCGTATAAAGAATATACTCATAATTTGGAGATAGGCTTGATAGCTCAGATATACATGGGAAGCCATTCTGAGGTGCTGAATGATTTAAAACATAATTTACCCCCATCCATTCCCCTCGGTGAAGGGTGCCACCTGTTAGTGTTTAGAGCATGAGAAAATACCAAGGAATGAGCAGAATCCAAAGACGTGCAGCTCCACTCCGCCAACTGCAGTAAGAAAGAACCTGCTAATGACTCCTCACTTGCTACAGGGATTATGTCATAGCTCAAATTGTATTCTCAAGGAATGGAGTTACCACATTCCCGCATTCCTGAGAAATGTGCTTGGTTCAGAGGAAGCCTCCCAGCAAGGAAGACAGCTCAACAACCACAACATCGCAACAGCACTGGGCCACATGGCACACAGAACCCCTTCAGTATCTGAGGTTTGCAATAAATGGCTCTCACGTGGCGCCAATGGTGGCTGACAGCATTAAGGAACCCTTGGCCTTTCCTCTACTTTCATCACCCCTTTGATAAGGTGTATTTGATACACACAGGCAGGACAGTGCCAGACCCAGAATATCAGTGCAATCTGAACTGTGCTCATCAACTGTGTCAGCTGGGTGCCTAGGGCTGTGGTATAGCTTCCCCCCATCCTTGGCACATCATCCCATTATGTCAACTGTCTCATTTAGGTTCCAATACCATGGACCTCAGGGGGCACCACAGGTGCTCAACAGCTATGAAAACCAGGCCAGAAGCTCCTTGGAGCAAGGACCATTATCTAAGGCTACAAAGCAAAAAGCTCAAACTTAAACAACAATAATATGCAAAAAGAAAAGGAGTACTTGTGGCACCTTAGAGACTAAGGTGCCACAAGTACTCCTTTTCTTTTTGTGAATACAGACTAACATGGCTGCTACTCTGAAACAATAATATGGTTTTCAGGCAGGAAATAAAGGTGTCATTTTTTGACAGGGTAATTAACCACTGAGACAATTTACCAAGGGTTGTGGTGGATTCTGCACCACTGAATTTTTAAATCAAGCTTGGCTGTTTTTCTCAAAGATCTGCTCTAGGAATTATTTTTGGGAAGTTCTAAGACCTCAGACTAGATGATCACAATGTTCCCCTCTGGCCTTGGAATCTATGAATCCATGAACAATTAACACGAGGCAGAGACCAAACATGAATCATTAAAGTCATCCGCAGAAGGGGCTGTAATGGAAAGGATACGGCAGCCTCAGTATAACTATTGCAACTTCTCCACCTATAATTATGGGATCTTAGCAATTTTCTTCGTAGTAATAACATCCTAATAGACAGTCAACCACCATGTAGCAGCACGGCTGTTCATTTATTTTATCACATTCTTTAAACGGTTCCGATTTCTAGGGAGCAGGACTGTGAATTAATTCATATTAAGCAAGCACAGACAACATTCAGCCATGACAAGGGTTCACCACTTTGGGAATTTAACAGCCGCCCCTCAGTTTTTCTTAGCTGTTTGAAAGTGTTGGCATATGGATATGCATCAAGTGCAGGCTATTGCGTAGAAATGCTTGCAATGCATTGCCCTCTTGTATTTAGGTATAGATTGCAAATAATCCCTTATTATACTTAACTGATTAATAAATAATACTTTCCTGTGTAACAAGGCAGCTTGCCACTTACAAGTCTGGAGGGCCTGGGGCTGGCCAACCCTGATTACTGAAGAGGCACACCTGGGTTGGATTAGGCGATTCCACTATACAAGCAGCAGGAAGCTGCAATGGAGGGGGGTTGTTTTGAGAGAAAGAGAAAAAGAGCTGCTGAGACTGGCAGGGAGAGGAAACCCAGCAGTAAGGTTTAGAAAAGAGACTCCCTGAGGGTACAGCCTAAGACCCAGCAGGGTAATGGCTCTGGTGTTGTTTTCAGTTTTTGGTTTGCTACTTGGAAAACAGAGAACTGAATAAAAACCTGGACAAAAGGGCATGACAGCCTGTTTTAGTGTGAAAGTCACTGAAAAGCCCTGAGGAGGACATCTCAGGGGGTCCTGAAGAGGAGAAAACAGAGGCAAGGTGCTGCAAAACCACTTCTGGCCACAAGGGGGCGCTCAGGAAACAGCAGGCTCTGTCACACCCTACCTTATGGGGGTATGCGTATTACCATTTGTGACACCCATAGATATTGCGGTGATGAGAGCCACAGAAAACTCCATAAACAAAACACTTGGCTAGGTTGTTTCCTTTGTCTTTTTCTACAAGGGAATGGGGCCGACCAAGTTCCTTAAATCAGTCAACATTACAATTAGGGAGCAAACTGGGAGGAGAGTTTTGAAGGGTTTTATTAAGATCCAATTACTTCCCATTATATGGTAAATAAAGTACTCAAATGAAAAAAAAAAGTATAAAACAAATAAATTGTACAGTCCAAATGAAATGGGGGAGGGGTAGCTCAGTGGTTTGAGCATTGGCCTGCTAAACCCAGGGTTGTGAGTTCAATCCTTGAGGGGGCCATTTAGGGATCTGGGGCAAAAATTGGGGATTGGTCCTGCTTTGAGCAGGGGGTTGGACTAGATGACCTCTTGAGGTCCCTTCCAACCCTGATATTCTAGGATTCTGTGAAATATTTCTACAAAGTTTGCAGGAAAATAAGACAGGAAAACATGATTTAGGCTCAAAAAAAAAAAAAAGAAAAGAAAAAAAATTTAGCACTTCTAAAATAGACCCATGGTTGCACTGCCAGGACTCTTGGCTGCTCAAGAATGTCTCCTGTCAACGCCTGCATCCCAGGCATGTGTATAGGGTGAAATAATCATCCTAGAGAAATACAAATATGCTCCCATCCAGAAAGTATTTCAAGCCATAACCCACAAGCAGTGGAAGCACCCTAAAAGTGGGGAAGAGGGCGCCACAGGAACCTCAACCATGCCCCCCCATGCCGTACTGCTCCCTGAGGTCATGCACCGCCCCTCCCCCCTGAATCCCCGCCCTTGCACCTCCCCTTCCCAAGACCCCACCCTCCCCAGTCACGCATCTCAACCCCCTCCATCACTTGCCCTTCTGGCTGGTAAAAAGTGCACGGGCATAGCCTTCCCACTTTTAAAAGTGATGGGATCATGGCCCCTTGCCCCCCCCCGTTCCAGCGCCCCTGCCATAACCAATGAACATGGAGTAGAGTTAGGACTGCTCCAGCATGCCAGGTAAGCAAGTTTCCCCAAACTCAGAGAAAGGAAAACGAAAAGAAAGCAGAGAGATTTTAAAGGGTGACTAAGAAAGCCACTTCAAAATCATCCAGCCTCAAGCAAAACTCAAGGGCTTCGCTGATCTGGCAGAGAATCAATTTAGAGGCACAGGAAAATAACCTGTGATGTCCAGGGACTTCTCGGGCTCCCCGCCTTTCCTGCTGTGTATTCTGAAATCTAAATCACTCCATAGTACCAATTTTAAACTGTGTTGAGGAACCCAGCAGTACAAGTTGCTTCCACGTGGCAATTTTGAAGACGGGCTACATCTACATTAGGCTGGTGGCCTCAGACATGGCTGTGATTTAACAGCTCACCACGAGCTGCATCGGATGAACTGTAACAGTTCCCATAGGCACAGCACAGATGTGCTATTGTGCTAGCAAAGCATGCTTACTTATTTAGGAGCATGGACGGGATTAGATGAACTGGACAGTTTTCTTACAAATAATCCCAAAAATGTTTGTAGAATTCTCAAAGTACGCCATCTTTGGGAAAGAGTATCAGGAGGGCGTGTTTAAACATTGTAGAAAATTATCCCCAGAGAAAACAGACTTCCTGGGTATAGCGAATCTCTTATATTCAGAGATAAGCAGCCAAACATTGGGAGAAAGGGGCAAAAGGACACTGGTAACGAAGCTGGGGATTGCTCTGGGGAAAACATGTGGGTTGAATGGTGAAGGGAGGATGGGGAGTGAATTTTTTTTTTAAAAAAATGTGTAACCTAGATGACATCTCCCTCTCCTCTCCCCACCCCCTTCATCTTCTTTTCGTCTGAAAAGTTCCTATCACAATATCAGCACTGCTACAGTACAATTAAACACAGGCAGAGAAAACCAGAAAGCTTGTAGCTGAAGGTCTTGGGAGATAGTTTTCATCAAATACAGAGCTAATTACATTTTAAACAAAGCCAGAGGCATTTTTCCTCTAAGCCAGTGGTTCTCAAACTATGGGTCGGGACTTCAAAGCGGGAGCCACCCCTTTTTAATGGGGTCACCAGGGCTGGCATTAGACTTGCAAGGGCCCGGGACTTTGGCTTTGCTGGGGGGGCAGGGCTTGGGTGGACTCAGGATTTGGTCCCCACTCCTAGAGGGGGGGTGTAGTCATTATGTTGTCAGAAAGGGGGCATTGTGCGATGAAGTTTGAGAACCCCTGCTCTATGATTTTATCTACAAGGGAAAGTTTTACCAGTCATCCTGACATAGTCATACAGGTATAACCCCGTTGTGGGGGGGCTCAGTCCAATGTAAGAGTGGCTTTGGGGGTTTCACTTAAACCCTTTCCAGAATGATTTAAGCTAAACCACTTACGAGCGTGCACACTGTGGGGTGGACAGATAATACGGTATAATTATATTGGTTAAGGCACACCTTTGGTTATACCCAAAAAGCTTTCCTACGTAGGCAAAACCTACACCTAGGTCTGGTCTACACACAGTTTTTGTACCAGTATAACTACTTCAATTAGAAGTGTAGTGTCTTTTTTAATACCGAAAGTGACAGCAGTGTGGACACAGTTATATAGGCGCATTACACCAGTATAGTTGATTCCCCCTCCAGTACAGGATTAGCTGAATGGGTATAAAGCACCTTTATAAGGCTATAACTAAATCCACACCGGGGTAATTGCTTGGACTATCCGCAAATAGTTTAAGCGGTACAACATTTATATTTGTTTTTAAACTTTGGGCTTGGCCCTTGCACTTCCATTTTAAATTTTCCTCCTTTCTTTCAAATAAATTATTTTGCCTGGTTGTGAAGTCTCAACAATTTAATCAGCACCCTATTTTCTAGAATGCATCAACATTAAGAGATGTGAACTGCTCTCACTTATCTTCATGGGATGCTAACTTTACAGCCCAATTATAACCACTTACATACCAGCACTGATAACCAGATCAACTGGTGGTCACCATACCAGAAAAATCCAATCCCCGCATTTTTCCAGCATAGTAGTCACACCCCAACATCCCACTCATTTGAAGTGTAAGATTGCAAAAGCTTTGAATATGCAAATAGCTACGTATACAACAATTCTTTCAATTATTTAGATAACTGAGATTTGATATTGTACTTAAAAAATAAGTTAATGTTAACATAAGCTGTTGACATATGCTTTTTCATCCACAGATCTCAGAGCACTTTAGTTTATTCTTCTCCTTTTACAGATGGGGAAACTGAGTCACCAAGGGGTAAACTGACTTGCCCCAATATCATACACTGAATCAGTGGCAGAGTTGGGAATGTTTGTAACCAGGTCTCCTGACTCCCAGCCCACTGCTCCATACACAAGTGTTTTTTCTGTTATGCAAGTACCTGAAATGCTTGTTACCATCCTTTAAAATTAGGTTGGAGGAAGCTTTAACTGTAACTGCATTAGTCAGAATGTGCTAGACTCCTCTGATGTGATTCACAGGATTTTCTATAAAACTTGGTCCAGCAGGAGTTATGGCTGTTTGGTTTTAATCAACTAGAGACGTATCTGAATGACAATCCTTGGGTCTTCGAGGCATACTAGGTATTAAAATTGAAGAGTACTGCCAAGTGAAATAGAGGACCTCTCCAAGCCATCAGAAATCCCAGATTTGGGAGTGCAGGATGGGAGTGGAATGCTTGCATTTCTCTATTGTCCCTGAGCATGACTCATGCAAGGGCTTGTACGAATCCCCACTTGACCCTGTTCTATTTTACTAGAAAAGTTTTTAAAACTTCCTGTGTCTGAGTGCACTGAAAATAAAAATTGCATCCAGCATTTTTCACTCAGCCGCCACGTCAAATTATGCTCTCCAGGCCATGTGTCAGGTGCTATCTCCTGAATCTACTGTCTATTTTAATAGCAGGAGAGTTGGACTTCCGACCCCCATCCCACCAGTGACCTCAATGCAGGGAAGCAGATTGTTTATTTCTTGCAGTGTTGCCAATCTCTTAGACATTGTTACATTCCTTCAGCATGTTATTTTACTCTTAATACACTGCAATTCTATAACACCTTGCAGCTGAGATTTCAAAGCAGTTTGCAACGATCAAGACATGCCCTCTTCAAGACCAAGGTGCTGAGCACCCTTAATTCCCACCGTCTTCAGCAGAAAGGCAGCAAGCAACCTCATAGAGGTGTTCAGCACCATGCAGGACTGAATCTAAAGTGAAACAGGGGATTGTTATTTGTACCCCAGTAGCACCCAGAAAACCTAATCAAGGATCCGAGCCCCACTGTGCTAGGCAAGGCCCAGACAAACAACGAAGAGAGAACCCTACAACACTGAGATCTCCTCAACGCTTGGATGGATGGCTGGAAGGACGGATACCCTCTGCAGAAACAAAGTGGATGAATTATTTTTATCCAAGGAGTTTACTATACAAGATATAATAGCACACAGCCCATTCATCTCATCTTCCAAGGGGTAGTTTACATCACATCTGCCCCCCCAGAGATCCAGAATACCAACTTGTTCATTTTTCCTTTCTCTTCCTCTGAGACACTCTCTTTCCTTTTATTACTCTTATTTAAGCTTCAGGTACACACTTAAGTAACCCATCAAAAAGCACTAAGGAACACATGAAGTAAGCACTATTGTGTATAATCCCCTTGTCTATTGTGTGAATGTCAGTTATCTTTCGTGTATGAAGAGCATTCTTTATCCTACCAGTATGATAAGAGAAAATTTTTTGTTTGCAACTGATGTCTGTTACTGCACATGGATTCATTTTAATGTTTAAAAAGGGGGACAATGTGTCAATATTAGAGGCCACTGACTGGGTTAATGAAAAGTTTTATACAAGCTATTGGCAAGTCCACTTTTGCTTTGGACTCAGACGACCGTACGGCTTCATTAAGTCACCAAGCCACTCTGCTCACATGAATATTTAAAACAAAAAAGCACAGCATTAGGCATCCGAGCAGCCCAGGATGCACACTGACCTCTTCAAGAACATGGGACAGTAGTATGCAGAAAGTATCAGCATACTGCCTTTGGGATAAGGCCACAACAGGCATAGCCCTCTCCTACACCATCTCATTTTAGCATGGAACAAAGTAGCAGTCTCCCTGTGTGGGCTGTTCAATGCCCGCGGCCACTCATGCAGTGGAAGGCAATAGCCGAATTGAATCACAATTAAGGGAGATATAATTTTCAAGTATTTAAGGAACATAAATACAAATGAGAAAGAGGAAGGCATGCAGGGGTGTAAGACCAGGAATAATGGGATTAAACATTTCCCCAACTGTGAGGTCTATTATGCCACAGAAAAATCTTTAAGGGAAATGTGGAAAGTCAAATCTCTCCAGGAATCTAATTATTAGCTTGGACAAATCACTGAAGGGTAAAATCTTGCGTTTGACAGAGGAAAGAACTGGATGACCTAATGGGCCATTCCCATTCCTACGTGAGAGAAATATGGCCCAGAATATCCAGAAGAACAACTGTCCTCATCCATTCATGCATAAACACAGATTTAAGATTTAGCTGAGGTCAGAAAAGTCACTACATATAAAAACAGCCCCGTCTTCCTTTACTAGTCTGGTCCACAAGTATCAGAGTGACAACTTCAATCTTCTTTTAAAGTTCATTTTACTCCTGTTTGGCTCAGCAGAGACAACACAGCTACAGGAGAGCAAGCTGAAGTTTATACTGGTTTGCTTATCAAAAGAAATATTAGCCAAGTTCTAAGTGCAGGTCCATATTTTCCCTTAGTTACATTTGTGCAACCCCCGTGAAGGCAACAGGGTTGTACAGTCATAAACAAGCACAGAAATTGATCTGTAGACTCTCTGGCTAAGATTTTTTTTAGACTCTGATTTTCAGAAGAACTGCACACTCAGCAGCTCCCACTGATTTCACGGGGAGCTGCCGAATGCTCAGCATGTTTGAAAAAATCAGGTTACTAACGGCCTGATCCAAACCCCACTGATGTCTACAGCAAGACTCATGCCCTTCAATGGGCTTTGGATCAGGCCCACATTTATGTAGGTATTTAAATATGGCCTGGAGCGCATAATTTTTGGCACCCATTTTTGAAAATCTTGGCCTTTATTACTTGTGATGCATGAGCCAGAAAGAACCCAGCTTGACTTTCTGATCCCAGGGAGAGTTTGCAAAGTTGGTAGCTAAGGGAGAGAAAAATAGTTTTACTTGTAAACTGAGAAAAAGTGACCTGGAGTCCTCAAGATGCAATAAATATATATAGTTCAATAAAAACCCTTTAAGACCAGCTTCCCCAGCAAACCCTACCACAATGCCTGAAAAATCTGTGGTCATATACACATGTAACCACTGCACTGCACTTCTCAAAGGAACAATGTTGTGTGCTACATGTTCCTGAACACAAACTGTTCCTTAGCATATTGCTAGTGAGACTTTGAGTTCATACTCAGTAACACAGACTGACTGTGCCTTGCACAGGCCATACATTGCCTGTAAGCAGCCAGACAAAAATCTTATATAAGTTTTTTTAATATATGTGTCTCCGTCTCCAAGAGACGGATATTACTAAAGTTAAGGATTGACACCTGCAGCTGCCCATCCTGAACAGGGATGGACGTCTTTTCTAGGATCTCTGGGAACGTGAAATCTGCACAACTGAAGACAGAACGAGGAGGCAAGAAATTGCCACTGAAATTGTAGGGTACAATTTTAAAAAGCATCTAAGTCCCACTAAAAATCAATGAGGTTTAGGGTTCCTACATCACTTAGGTACTCTTGAAAACATTACGGGTAACATCTCTCTGGCAGGATACCAACAGTCTCCTGAGCAAAGGCAAGTTTGCCCACAATGCTCGCTGTTCTGAAAAGAAAACATGGCGACTTTCTTGTATGTAATGGCAAGAAAGGGCATGTGCTTAGGACCCTCAGCCCAGAAGTCTTTAAGACAAAAAGTAGGAGCCTAGAATCAGCAGTTCTGAAAGCCCAGAAGTAGTCTGCTGGGACATGGGGCTTCTGCCCTGACACCCCTCTGCGGGGCTAAAGCCCTTAAACTTCCCTCCCTGCAGTGCAGAAGTCCCTCATCCGACCACTCCACCTCAGGGCAGAAGCCCTGAGCTCCCCCCTGCCCATTCTGGTAGGCAAAGCATGGGGAGGTCCGTGGGGGGCTCTGCGAGCCGCACTAACTGTAAACGAGCCACCATTTGGCCACCCCTGTTCTATAAGAGCCCATGAGAAGAGATGACATAAAACAAGCTGCCCGCCTTAATATGTATTACAAAAAAAGGAACGCCCCAGGCTTCAGATTTACTGCTAGTCACTAGTGGGGGTTTAACATCTTGATTTCATATTGATATTCTTCATTGTATTTTATTACAGGGTTTTGCCTGTTTATGTTGCCATTTGCAGTGTTCAGGAGGGGATTAGAGGGCTTCATTCAAAAAGGTCTTGAAGTACAGGCATTAAATGACCCTACAGCTGGACACTGCCAAGTCTGATGACTTAACATTGGCAGCGATGAGAGCACCAAGACAAGGGAGCTAGCCACCAAATCTCTGGACTGAGCCAATGCAAGAAAGCACCACAGTCTGCTTACTGGAAAGACAGCAAGATTCCAGCAAGATTGTGGAGACAGGAAACAGTATCATCACAGAAACCTGTGGATTCCATAAACAGAGCCAGAAGGGTACCCAGAAGTCACCTACTACAGGACAGGCCCAACAAAGAAAATAACAGAACGCCACTAGCCGCCACCTACAGCCCCCAACTAAAACCTCTCCAACACATCATCAAGGATCTACAACCTATCCTGAAGGACGATCCCTCACTCTCTCAGACCTTTGGAGACAGGCCAGTCCTTGCTTACAGACAGCCTCCCAACCTGAAGCAAATACTCACCAGCAACTACATACCACATAACAAAAACACTAACCCAGGAACCAATCCCTGCAACAAACCCCGTTGCCAACTCTGTCCGCATATCTATTCAAGGGACACCATCACAGGACCTAACCACATCAGCCACACCATTGGGAGGCTCATTCAACTGCACATCTACCAATGTGATATATGCCATCATGTGCCAGCAATGCCCCTCTGCCATGTACATTGGTCAAACTGGACAGTCTCTACGCAAAAGAATAAATGGACAAATCAGAAATCAAGAATAACATTCAAAGACCAGTAGGAGAGCACTTCAATCTCCCTGGACACTCAACAACAGACTTAAAAGTGGCATTCTTCAACAAAAAAGCTTCAAAAACAGACTTCAACAAGAAACTGCAGAACTGGAATTAATTTGCAAACTGGACACCATCAAATTAGGCCTGAAAAAAGACTAGGAGTGGATGGGTCACTACAAAAAGTAATTTTCCCTCTGCTGATACTCACATCTTCTTGTCAACTGTTCAGAATAGGCCACTTCCACCTTAATTGAATTGGCCTCATTAGAGCTGACCCCCCACTTGTTAAGGCAATTCCCATCTTTTCATGTGCTGTGATACGTATACTGCTTACTGTATTTTTCACTCCATGCATCTGATGAAGTGGGTTTTAGCTCACAAAAGCTTATGCCCAAATACACTTGTTAGTCTCTAAAGGTGCCACAAGGACTCCTTGTTGTTTTTGCTGATACAGACTAACACGGCTACCCCTCTGAAACCAATAAACTCCTATCTCGCCCCTTCACCTTAGGTACCACACGATTCTTTATATAGCCTGGTTTTCATCCCAAGTTCTCCCCAAAGGGCATTTTACAAATTAAGCACAATGATAAAACCTAAGCGAACAATTAGACTGTGGCAAGCTGGGGTGTGAACTGATCCCACACTAGCCTGCCACAGATTAATTGTCCGTGTGCACGCTGCTGACACACATTACCAGTTCACTATAGTGCTTTGAGCTAGTCCTGTTTCAAAAAGGACTAGATCAAAGCACCCAAAGGAACTATTAATGCACATCAGCAGGGTGCACATGGACCGTTAGAGGATGGCAGGCTACTGCGGGATGGATTCACACCCCAGTTTGCCAAGGTCTAGATGCTCCTGTAGACAAGCCCCACATCACTTTTGGAATGTTTACCTGGGATATTTAGCAGCTCAAACATAACTCAGTCAGATCAAACAGCTAAATAGCTTCAGAATTTATTAAGGCTTTGTCTACACTAGCACCTCTGTCAGCCTGTCCTAGTGCCCTGCCTATTGCAGAGGCGAAGAGGATGGAATAGAGGCTGGCTAATGCTGCACACATGGGTATGGCTCATGAGGAGGGACTGTTCCTATACACCAGGATAATCTTTGCTTTTTCAAGACAGAAAAGCCAGGAATGCCGTTTGACATATACCTGGCGGCCTGTGTGTGAAATAAACCCCAGCATCCAAACCAGAAGAGCTGCTATTACAGATAGCACAATTTTGACAAATTAAACAGAGACAACCAAGACCTGAGTGAGCCAGGAGGACAATCCCCCGACCACTAGAAATGGCCCCTCTAGCATAGAACTGAGACACATTAGCAGAGGGAAGTTTTCATGGCCCCCTGCCTGTTTTGTACCTCTTGTGTCTTTGGGGCTATCAATCAAGCATCATTCAGCAGCACTGAAGACACAGAGAACAGGAAAGTGAGCTTCCAGCCATATATACGAGATGAGATTTTATCCCTATTACAAAACTATGAGAGACTGACACACTGGCTCCCCTAGCTGCGACAGGCCTGACAGCCTGCGGCTCGTCACTGCAAGATTAAGTGCTACACAAAGTTCTTCCATTGTTCATCTTGCCACAATAAACAGCAATGAAGGCAGACACAAACTCAAGGCAAGTGCTCTGAACTTTCAGCCTTTGCCTCCCTCCCTTTTGCTTGTCTGTTCCTAACTCTATATGCTGACACTGTTATTCCAGAATAAGAGTGTCCACACACGGAGTTAATCAGCAATAGCTCCATGTGTATCAAGCTTTACTCTCAACATTATCTATGCAGAAAAGGACTGTTGGTTAACTGTGTACAGTGACACCTGTTTGTCTAGGACAGCCAGGCAGAGGCAGTAAAGTGATAAACAAGGATATCTAGTTTAAGCCACTTTTCAACAAAGCTTCTTCAGCAGTGTGATGCGCAAGTGATGGCATGTCACACACGCCCTCCCCTCCCCTGAAATAAAAGAGGTGACAGAGGGCAGAGTCACTGCCCCCCACCCTCAAAATCTGGGATCCTTGAAGGCCACACAAACTACAGCAATGCAAGATGCAGCTGTCTGCTTACAAACAGAGTACCATATAAGGCACACATTACACCCATGCTTTGCAGATTGTATTAACTTCCAATTTGGATCAATTTCCCCAGGATTCAGTTTCAGTATGTTGAGGGGTTTTTTTAAAATCTAGAAACCTTTGTGGTTATAGACTTGATGGTCGTGTCTCCCTTAGTTAAGGCTGAAGAGTGAACAAATTTATAGCATATCCTAGTTCCATGGGCTACTAGAAGACGGTTTTTGGAGCTCAAATATTTGATATAAAGAGAGTATTCTTCACAGAACTCAGTGCAAAGCTCGTCGCAACTTTTCCAATTTGGAACATTCTGCCAGCCTGAGCCACAGGCTCCTTGCACTGTGGTGCCCCAAATTATTCACTCCTTTTCACACATCTCTTTGGAGAGAAGATCTTGACTCTACCACTATTAGGTAAGCTTGAGCCATTATGTATATAGCACTGTGTGTGTACGTGACACTTGAGGTATAACAACCCTGATCATTTTGTTTCTCCTCTCCATTCCTGGATTGCCCCATATGCTTGTTCTTCTTGGCAAGGAAGACACAAGACAAGACAGCATTCTGAATCAATCAACAGCACTCCTGAATGACTTGGAGTGGTCACTGTGGAACAACAAAGTATTCCATCCCAAACCACCAAATTCCTATTTAAGCACACAAAAAAGCATGCTAAAAATACGAACATTTTATATGCTGGCAGACATCTCTTCTGTCTTGTGATTTTCTATTTATTGTTTACATTGTGGGATGTTAATAAAAACCATCTATGGCTGTCCAGAAGTTATTTACATACCTATAAGTCCTTCTGTCCCATTTTATAGAGATTTATATTCCAATTTTTACAGGTGTAATATGTCCTTTGTGCTTCTTTCTTTACTGACGGTGAGAGTTAACCTGAAAAAATTTGTCAAACTAACAGTAATGACAGAATACAGAAGGGTGCTCTGCAAGCTGCCTCTTGCACAGCTTTTCCAGTACACCTCAGTCTGACCTGCAAAACCTCTGGTTACGCCAAACCTGGGGCTCTCTTTTGGCATGAGTGCCAGACTGAGTAATGAGTTTTGAAACATGAATGAATATCCTCTTGAAAGAAGGGGTGAAATCCCAGCGCCACTGAAGTCAATGATAAGACTCACACTGATTTCAATAAGGCTGGGATTTCACCCTTATTTCACCCTGATTTCAATAAGGCTGGGATTTCACTCTGTTTTTAAAATACCACATTTCTTTCATTTTTAACCCAGGTCAGGTGTGAACCAAGGTCTTTGGAAAGCACAGAAATGAGAGTGAGAGAAAGAAAATCTATTAAAGTGACATTTTTGGCTATTTTTCAGAGTAATAGTTATGTTAGTCTGTATTCGCAAAAAGAAAAGGAGTACTTGTGGCACCTTAGAGACTAACCAATTTATTTGAGCATAAGCTTTTGTGAGCTACAGCTCACTTCATCGGCCCAACTTGATTATCATATACATTGTAAGGAGAGTGATCACTTTAGATAAGCTATTACCAGCAGGAGAGTGGGGTGGGAGGAGGTATTTTTTCATGCTTTGTGTGTATATAAAAAGATCTTCTACACTTTCCACAGTATGCATCCGATGAAGTGAGCTGTAGCTCACGAAAGCTTATGCTCAAATAAATTGGTTAGTCTCTAAGGTGCCACAAGTCCTCCTTTTCTTTTTGGCTATGTTTCCCTAGTCAATGCAGGATTATTCCCTAAGGTACTTACTCCATCTAATTGAGACTTCTGGACAGGACTTCTATCATTTCTTTTGGAAGATTATTCTCAGATCTCACAGTCATGCTAGATATTCTTCCTTAATTTGACCCCATTACTCATATCCTCTTGCAACACTCTAAACAATTCCCCTCCATCTTTGGAATTTTCCATCCTTCAGATATGTGTGGTCAAGAACAACGAAGTACCCCTGAACTCAGGAAAGTTTACCTCCAGACCAAACAGAGATTCCAGGACATCTCTAGTCTGTGAACTACTATGTCCTCTCTCAGTTATCAATTTAGACCAGGGGTGGGCAAACTTTTTGGCCCGAGGGCCACATCGGGGTTGCAAAACAGTATGGAGAGCTGGGTAGGGAGGGCTGCGCCTCCACAAACAGCCTGGCCCCCGCCCCTGACTGCCCCCCTCAGAACCTCCAACCCATCCAACTCCCCCGCTCCTTGTCCCCTGACTGCCCCTTCCCGAGACCCCCCGCCCTGACAGGCCCCCCCAAGACTCCCACCCCCATCCAACCCCCCCCGATCCCTGACTGCCCCAACCCCTATCCACACCCCTTCCCCAACAGGCCCCCCGGGACTCCCATGCTTATCCAACCCCATTCCCTGTCCCCAACTGCTCCCGGGACCCCTTGCCCCTTATCCAACCCCCCTGTCCCTGCCCCCTTACCGTGCCGCTCAGAGCAACATGTCTGGCAGCCACGCCACCCGGCCGGAGCCAGACACACCTCTGCACTGCCCTGCAGGAGTGTGCAGCCCCGCCACCCAGAGTGCTGCCTGCACGGCAGCGTAGCTGCGGGAGAGGGGGAACAGCAGGGAAGGGGCCAGGGGCTAGCCTCCCCAGCCGGGAGCTCAAGGGCTGGGCAGGACAGTCCCACGGGCGGGATGTGGCCCGCGGGCTGTAGTTTGCCCACCTCTGCTTTAGACTATACATAGAACCTCTGAGTTACAGACACGTCAGGAATGGAGGTTGTTCATAACTCAAAAAAAAAAAGTTAACCTTTCCAAAACTGTTGTTCAAGATGTGTTGCTCATGTCCATTTCAGTACAGATGTGTTCACACGGTGGATAAAAATCAATGATTTTTTTTAAATAGAATGCTTTTTGAGGAAAAAACCAATCTAAAGATAGTTTTAATTAAGATACATTAGAGCTCAAAGATATCTCATCATGGAATAGGGATTATAAATTCTAATTCTATAATATGAGACAATATATTCAGGTAATGAAAAAGAAAAGTTTTGTAAATGAGTTCCAATAGTTCATGGATTAGGGACCCAATCTTATGGGGTTCCAGGGGCTTCTGCATAGATTATTTAGGTTAATCTTTCTATCTACCCAATGGGACTCCTGCTCAGTCTAGAAGATATCAGAGATGCTTCGTTTAGCAGTTCTCAAACTGTGGATTTGTGTCTCCAGAGATAACATGCTTGTTAACAGCAAAAATGTTTTTAAACAAATAAATAATATATAGAGGAAACAACAGACCTCAACCCTATTGTCCCTCTGCAAATTTGGGTACACAGAGTCAATCCCTTACCTCTATCTAAAAGAGCAAAGTTTCAGAAAGTTCAATTAATAGAAGATTGTTGGGGTCGGAACAGATCTGGACAAGGAGAAGAAGTCTGGAGATAAATGTGAGAAGGGAGGGACAGGCAGTAGAAACAAAAGTAAAACTGTTTGAGCAGCATATTCCAGAAGTCTTGAGATCTTTCTGAGTGTAGCCTTCATTGACGAGACCTACCATAACATTCTCTCACTAGAAGGGAAAACCTTGGTAGCAGGCTATAAGAGAGACCCAGTTTGGGAATATTTTAATGAAGTTCCTCTACCTGTGGGTAAGACAGACATGCATGCAAAATGCAAACAGTGCAACAAAGAAATGTAAGGCCTGGTTGCCTAAATGAAACAACATCATGAGAAGTATTCCTTCTCAGGAGGAAGCTGCTTGAGGATGAAGAAAGGAACATGTCTGAACATGCAGGATCTTCAGGTTGGTAAACTTTTTTATTTCATACTTCTTTCTTAAGGACTGCCTGTCCTCCTCCTGGACTATTCTTGAATTCTCATGTTTGAGCAAAAAACTATAGTTGTTACTCTATGGTACTATCATTTTAGATGCAGTTGTGATAAAAAAATGAAGAGCTGAAATAGGCAGATCTTCCTTTTACAATTTCACCTTTAAAGGAGCACTGAGTCAGTGAATGCAATGAGCAATACTAAATGAGCAGCTCCAAGCACAGTTCCCATAATCAGGGTAATAATTTATTCTTCCTGCCTCAATAACAGAGACACTGGGGATCCCACAGCAGCCAAAGTGACCATTTGGGCAGCTATGGTCTCATTCTAGGCGTGGTGGGTGTGCCTATGCAAATGAGATCGGCCCCTGAAGTTCTTTTCCACAACTTGCCACACCTCACCACCAGATGTCAGGGTGAAGCTCATCCTGACACCGCTTACATCCAAAAATGTAACCCTTCTGCCCGTCAGAGTTGGCAGCAACAAGGGCCGGGTTCAATATCTAGGGGATCCATTCCAATAACACAATGCAAACCGGCTCGAGCCCCCACTCAGTGACCTGGGACAAATATATACCACCCCCGCTGGGTGCCTCCAAGAGGCAATACTTCCCCTCTCGCAAGCACATAGTCTGAGTGTAGCAAAAACCTTTTAATAACAGAGAGAAACAATGTGGCATTATGTTGGGGAAACACCACCAACAGGATTCGTAACACAACCCAGGAGCAAAAAAAAACCCACCCCAAGCAAATTGGGGCATGCCCTTTTCCCTTTGGTTCTTGAGTCCAGCAACCCCAAATCACCCAAAGTCCCAAAAAGTCCCAAAAGTCCAATGCCCCAAAAGTCTTTGTCCCTGGTCAGGGCAGCCCCAGAGTTCGAAAGTTTATCTGCGGAGCTTTACCTCCCAACCTGGGTGGAAATGGGACGGGGGTAAGAGGCACCTTACATGATCTGAAGCTGACCGCCCCATAGCTCCATAGCAGCGCTCCGCTCTGCCAGCCGCCCCACGAACTCCTTCGCTCAGCTGCGCTCCGCTCTGCCAGCCGCCCCACAAACTCCTTCACTCAGCTCCACGGCCCACAAGCAGCTCCTGCCATCCACAAACTGCTCCGCGTCGAACTGCTTCACCAGCCGGTCCACAAGGCACTCCAGCCGTCCCGCAAACTGCTCCACAATATATCTTCAGGCTCCCCCACTACTTAACACAACGCTCAGTGATTTCAGCTCTTAGGTGAATTCAGCTTGTAGTAGGAGAGCCCCAGTGCTGGTGCACTGTCAGCCCAAAATGAGCTCAGCAGCCTATAACTAAAATTAGCTCTGATATTCCACAGTGGAGAGAGGAGGAAGTGCAATTAGCATGTAAGGCCCTCACCAAGGGGCCCATGCCACCAAGTATTAATACTTTGTCCCCAGCCTCTCTCCATTCACACAGTTTTGGAACCCATGACCCTTGCCTAGCGAGTGCTACTCAGTTGATGGTGAGTCCCTCCATCATAACAAAAGGCCACGTACAGTTCCAAGCACAGTTCCCATAATCAGGGTAATAACAATTTATTCTTCCTGCCCCAATAACAGAGACACTGGGGATCCCACAGCAGCCAAAGTGACCATTTGGGCAGCTATGGTCTCATTCTAGGCGTGGTGGGTGTGCCTATGCAAATGAGATTGGCCCCTGAAGTTCTTTTCCACAACTTGCCACACCTCACCACCAGATGTCAGGGTGGAGCTCATCCTGACACTGCTTACATAAATAACTGCATTGATTTATTTTTAGGAGAATCCATCCTCAACATACAGGATTCTGAAGACTATTCATCTTCAAGATCACCGTCATTTTCCATGGTTTCAGAGTTATCTGCCAATGATAGTGTTTCAATCACACCATATACTGTGGCTATGTGACATACATCACCTGTAGCAAAAACAAACAAAAAAAACTCCATCATCCAGAAACAACCATAGATAAGTTTGTGATAAGAACCAGCAGATTACAAAAAGAGGTAATTGATGAAAAAAATGCCCGGTTTGTTTATGTAACAAACTCTCCTTTCCATATGATTGAGAACCCACACTTCATTAACATGGGTCAGTCATTAAGACTAGGTTACAGTCCACCCAACAGAGCAGAAGTCACAGGAAAATTGCTGGATAAAGTGTATGAAAGAGAAATTGAGTAGTGTGCAAAAGGTCTAGAGGGTGAAATTGTTAGCCTGAGTATTGATGGGTGGAGCAATGTCCACAATGATCCTGTTGTATGTGCTTGTGTGACAACAGAAGGGAATGTCTTCCTTACAGAAACAATTGATACATTAGGAAATGCACACACAGAATACTTAAAAAGAAAAGGAGGACTTGTGGCACCTTAGAGACTAACAAATTTATTGGAGCATAAGCTTTCATGAGCTACAGCTCACTTCATTGGATGCACTCAGTGGAAAATATAGTGGGGAGATTTATATACACAGAGAACATGAAAACAATGAGTGTTACCATACACACTGTAATGAGAGTGATCAGGTAAGGTGAGCTATTACCAGCAGGAGAGCGGGGGGAGGGGAACCTTTTGTAGTGATAATCAAGGTGGGCCATTTCCAGCAGTTGACAAGAACGTCTGAGGTGGGGGGGAGGGGAGTGGTAAACATGGAGAAATAGTTTTACTTTGTGTAATGACACATCCACTCCCAGTCTTTATTCAAGCCTAAGATAGTTGTATCCAGTTTGCAAATTAATTCCAATTCAGCAGTCTCTTGTTGGAGTCTGTTTTTGAAGTTTTTTTGTTGAAGAATTGCCACTTTTAGGTCTGTAATCAAGTGACCAAAGAGATTGAAGCATTCTCCGACTGGTTTTTGAATGTTATAATTCTTGACATCTGATGTGTGTCCATTTATTCTTTTACGTAGAGACTGTCCGGTTTGGCCAATGTACATGGCATAGGGGCATTGCTGGCACATGATGGCATAGATCACATTGGTAGATGTGCAGGTGAACGAGCCTCTGATAGTGTGGCTGATGTGATTAGGCCCTATGATGGTGACCCCTGAATAGATATGTGGACAGAGTTAGCAACGGGCTTTGTTGCAAGGACAGGTTCCTGGGTTAGTGGTTCTGTTGTGTGGTTGCTGGAAATACAAGAAGTAGCAGTAAAAGCTATAACAAACTGTGAAAAAAAATTCAAATGTCTAGTACGCAGCTTGGTCACAGACAATGCTGCAAATGTATCCAAGATGAGAAGAAATTTAGAAGAGAGTCCCAAGCTAATAACAGGGTTGCAGTGCTCATTTGATGTACCTCTTAGCCAAAGACTTTAGTGTTCCAGAAATAAAGGCTAATGTTGAAATTGCAAAATACTTCCGTACCAACCACTTTGCAGCAGCTGCTCTGAAAAAAGTGGGAGGAACCAAGCTCACTCTCCCACAAGACGTGCAATGGAACTCCGTAGTGGACTGTTCTGAGCACTATAACAAGAACTGGCCTAATCGGATGACAGTTTGTGAACAAAATAGTGAAAAAAACAGATGGCACTGTCACAGCCAAAGTTCTCTGTATTGGGCTTAAGAGAAACGTTGAGCACATGCTGAGTACTCTGAAGCCTATTACTGTAGCCTTGAACAAAGTGTAGGGAAATAACAGTTTTATTCCTGATGCTGTTGAAATTTGGAAGGAACAGAGTCAGACCTTAAAAAAAGAAATATGCAATGACAGAGTTAAATTAGAAGCATTAAACAAACAAAATGGGACAAACACCATCTCCAGCTCATTTTCTTGCAAATATTCTCAATACTCAGTACCAGGGTCAAACCTTAACTGCTGAAGAAGAGGTGTTGGCGACGACATGGGCATCCAGCAATCATCCCTCCATAATGCCACTATAATAAATTTCAGAGCTAAGGGTGAATCATTCAAGAAATATATGTTTGCTGATGTTTTAAAAGAAAGTCACACCAGCGAACTGGTGGAAGTCACTTAAGCACTTGGATTCAGAGACTGTCGAAGTGATCATCTCACTTTTAACAGCAGTAGCGCCTTCTGCTGGTGTAGAAAGAATATTTTCTTCCTTTGGAGTAATTCATTCCAAATTGAGAAATCATTTGGGACTTGAAAAAGCAGGAAAGCTTGTTTTTCTTTTCCAGATTATGAACAAACAGGAAAATGAAGGTGAAGACGACTGAGTTAGCTGCAGAAGCCAGTATTTTAAGTTTCTCATGTTGAGCTGGCTGACATAGTTGATTTAATTTTTGTGGGTTTTTTTTAAATATTTAATTTAACTATCTTAGTTAAAAACAAACAAAAACAAACTTGATTTTAAAAAACTAGAATGTTTAACTAAATTCAAAAATTCACATACTTGTCTTGTTAAAATATTATATGTTTGCTGTTGAAAAAAATCCAGAATACATAATGTTGTTGCTTTAGTTAAATAAAACAATTTAGACATCTGTCTGGTGATGCTAATTTTCTTGTCCAATACAGCATGGCAAGAAAATCCTCCAAATATTAATGATTAACCTGTTGAACTGGAGATAGTTCACCTCCTGATGACTTCATAAATATCTGCTTCAATTACCTTTGGTAAATGAAATAACCAAACATTCATTCATTTTCTGATACAGCTGTAAAACTCATCTGAAAAGTTTTCAAAATAAATCACTTAAAGATGTATAGTGTGTAACTTCTAAAAATGAATCCTACTTCTACCTCTGAGTTGTGAAGAATATGTATTAAGGTTATAACAACCAACAAGAATGCACTTTTAGGTAGAAATCCATGATTAAATCGAATCTTCCTGAATAGTGATTTAAATCATGATTTAAATCAAATCCACCCTGTGTGCACACGTTCACACCATCGCAGGAAGACTTTTTTCCCCAGTGGTACCAGTCATATTGGCTCTGTGCCCCCTGGAGAGGCGCTTCTATGTAGGATTGCCAACTTTCTAGTCGCACAAAACCAAAACACCCTAGCCCCACCCCTTCCCTAAGGCCCCACCCACTACATTCCCCCTCCCTCAGTGGCTCACTGACCCTGACCCTCACTGGGCTGGGAAGGGGGTTGGGATGCAGGAGGGGGTGAGGGCTCCGGCTGGTGGTGAAGGCTCTGAGGTGGGGCTGTGATGAGGGGTTTGGGGCTCAGGGTTGTGGTGTGGACTTAACTCGGGTGGCTTCCAGTCAGCAGTGCAGCGGGGTGGGACGGGAGGGGCCTAAAGCAGGCAGCCTGCCTGTCCTGGCACCATGCTGTGTGTGCCCCGGAAAACAGCCAGCAGGTCCGGGTCCTAGAAAGAGCAGCCAGGAGGCGCCACGCGCCACTCGTGGCTGGAGGCACCGTCCCCGCCCCCCAGCCAATGGGAGCGAGGAACCAGTGCTCGGGGCAGCACGTAGAGCCCTGTGGCTCCTCCACCTAGGAGCCGGACCTGCTGGCCACTTCTGAGGCGCAGCACAGTGCCAGCCAGAACAGGCAGAGACGAACCTGCCTTAGCATGGCAGCACCACTGACCGAACTTTTAAATGGCTTCGTCAGCAGTGCTGACCGGAGCTGCCAGGGTCCCTTTTCGACCAGGTGTTCCGGTCAGAAACCCGGACAGCTGGTCACCCTACCTCTATGGACATAGTATGTGGCCAACTGCCAGGCCGCTCCCTCCTCAGTTCCTTCTTGCCAGCAACTCTGACAGAGGAGCAGGAGGGTGAGTTGTGGAATGGACATGAGCAACACATCTCAAAGAACAAGTTACGGAAAGGCTAGTAACTGTTTTTCTTCAAGTGCTTGCTCATGTCCACTCCAATGCAGCTGACTCCTAAGCAAACACTCAGGCAGTAGGGTTGGAATTCCTGAGAGACACGGGCTGGAGGACCGCTGCGCTGAAGGCTGCATCATTCCTCGCCTGCTGAGTAAGGGCGTAGCGTGCTGTAAATGTATGGATAGACGACCAGGTCACTGCCTTGCGGATGTCTACACTGGAACATGGGCCATGAATGCCACTCATGAGGCCTGTGACCGTGTGGACTGCATTGTTAAACGTGGAGGAGAGGGCACTTTCGCCAGGTCAGAGCACGTGCTGATACAGGCCTTTACCCAGTAGGAAAGCCTTTGAGCTGAGACCAAGCTGCCCTTCATCCTTTCAGGGACAGCCACAAATAACTGGGTGGACTTTCGAAAGGGTTTGGTCCTTTCTATGTAAGAGGCCAAAGCACATCCAACATCTGAAGAGTGAAGTCTTTGTTCATGTTTGGAAGCGTAAGGCTTAGGATAGAAGACTGGGAGAAAGATGTCCTGACTATTGTGGAAATGGAAGACCACTTTCAGAAGGAATGATGTGTGCTGCCACAACCGCACTTTGTCCTTGAAGACGACCGTGTACGATGCCGGAGGTCTCAGATCTCCGTCACTCTTCTAGCTAAGGAGATCGCCTTTTTGGTGGCTGTCTTCCAGGACAAATAAAGCAAGGGACATGTTGCTAGCAGCTCGAACAGTGGCCCTATCAGTTGCGATAGGACCAAGTGGAGATCCCAGGGGGGCAGAGGTTGGCATACCTGTGGGTACAAGTGCTCCAAGCCCTTTAAGAGCCGAGAGCTAATTGGGTTGGAAAAAACTGATCTGCCATTCACTGGAGTGTGGAATGCTCATACTGCTGCCAAATGAACTTTTAACAGAGGACACTGATAGACCTTCCCCTTTCAGATGGAGCAGATAGTCGAAGATAAAGGAGAGTGTGGCTTCCACAGGGGAGACCCCCTTCTGAAGAGACCAGAGCGAGAACCTCTCCCATTTTGCAAGGTAGGCCGTTCTAGTTGACCGCTTTCTACTGCCCATAAGGATCTCTTGGACCGTGCCGAACAGACCAGCTCCATTTTGTTCAGCTACGAAGGTGCCAAGCCGTCAAATGCGGAGACTCCAGGTTCGGGTGAAGCATGTGGCCGTGGCAGATCAGGTCTGGCCACGCTGGGAGATCAAATGGGATATGTATCGAGAGATACTACAGGGTTGTGAAGCATTGCTGGTGTGGCCATACCGGCCTTATGAGAATTACATGTGCCTTGTCTCTTTTGATATGGAGGAGTACTTTCTGGATGAGGGGAAAAGCGTACAGGAGTCTGCTGCTGCCGCGACCTCCCTCCCCCCCAATGGCAGTTGGAAAGCATACAAGAGAGAACCCGGACTGTGCCCCAGGTATGAGCAAAACTGGGGGCATTTCCTGTTGCTCCTGGTCGCAAACAGGTTCACCTGGGGAAAACTTCACCTCTGGAAAATAGGGTCCAGGACACCCGGTCAGAGAGACCACTCGTGATGACTGGTGAATGACCTACTCAGGTGATCTGCTAGCTTGTTCTGCGAGCCTGGAAGATAAGTGGCTTCCAGGCGAATGGAGTGGGCTAAGCAGTAATCCCAGAGTTTCAATGCCTGGAGGCAAAGCAGAGATGATTGGGCTCCCCCTTGTTTATATAAAACATTGCCGTGGTGTTGGCCATGAGGACTGACAAGGACCTGCCCCAGAGCCTGCAGCAGAACACCTGGCAGGCAAGGTACACTGCCCTTAGTTCCCGGATATTGATGTGCAGGTGTACCTCTTCTGGTGCCCACAGAACTTGTGTCCTGAGGGGCCCCTGGTGGGCTCCCCACCCCATATCTGAGGCATCCCACCAGCTCTACCGACAGCGTGGACCTTGTGAAGGGAACTCCAGCACATACTATATCTTGATTTAGCCACCACCACAGGCTGTTGAGCATCACTTGGGGAACAGTAAGCATTCTGTCTAATGGGTGACACCCCGGATTATACAGCAATGCCAGCCACAGATGTAGAGGGTGGAGTCTGAGGCATGCATGCTGTACTACATAAGAGACCATATACCCAAGGAGTTTTAGGCAGTTTCTTGCTGTGGTGGTGGGGCATGCTAGCAGGCCTCAAATGAGTGTTGAGATGGTCCAGAAGCACCCTTCCGTCTGGTTTATGTCCAGGATCGCCCCTATGAATTCTATCCTCCAGATGGGCAAGAGCATGGACTTCTGCTCGTTGATCAGGAGACCCAGGCTCTTGAAAGTGGACTGTACGATCTGCACATGCTGTTCCACTAACTCCCTGTATCGACCTCTCACCAACAAGTCGTAGAGGTAGACCTGCACCCCTCTCCTTCCTGCACGGTGTATCCCACTTCTACCATGTGGAGCACCCTTCAGTCGGGCATGATGTTGGCTCAGGCCCGATAAACATGGGACAAATGATCCAAAGTTTTGTCATTCAGTTTCCAGTGTAGCTAAAGCCTAAATTACATTAAAACAATGTAATATTGGGCTATTAAGAAGGAGATTCTGTCTTAATAGAACCCACCATCACCAGATAAAGAAACAGATCTTAAGATGTTTAAAGGAAACTTTGTTTGACAGCATCTGTCTGGCAAGGAATCACTCATCAACAGTTGTAGGCGTGAAATACCTACCTCATTACTGTTTTGCTTTTATGGTCCCCACTTCTCCATTGTTTATCTGTCTGGTTTCTGTATGGGTCTTTGTTTCTGTTTGTTGCATAATTAATTTTACAAGATTTAATCAACTAAGGTGGTGGGATATGACTGGGTAAAGAATTATTTTGCAATATGTTAGGATTGGTCAAAGAATTATTTTGTAATATTTTTAGTAAAATTATTGGTTATGGTATAGCTAAGCAAGACTCAAGTTTCATGATATAGACTGAGGTCTAAGGAGGAGACCAAAAGGGAAGGAAAAGAAGAAGAGAAGACCTGAAAGAAGAACTCACCCCCAATAACAGCCTAAAATCAGAACTGTTAAGAACCCTCTGCATGACTGTGACATGCAGCAACCAGAACCCAGATGAGACTGATCTTGTGGAAGTCCACCTGCATGATCAGGATTGGTAAGTACAGCATTGTATGCTTAGCACATGTATTCTGTTTGGCGATTGTTAATAAATAGAGGATAAGGATATTACTGTGTAAGGCTCTTGCACTGGTGAAAAGATCCTACAAACCCGCAGAAGAGTATACCCTGAGCCCTAGGAACGGGGTCAAGATAGGTGCCTTTTGCCCAGAGCCCTAGGAACTGGGAAAGGGTGGGGGTGCCTAAATCAACGGGATTACCCCTTGAGTCCTAGGAACTAGGTAAAGGTGGGTTCCCTAAGAGTGTGTGGGTAACACTGTGCAGAAGAAAAATGCTGTTTTTAACCATTTTAATTTAAATGAAACAAGCGCAGAGAGTTTCCTTACCTTGTCAAATCTTTTTTTAAACTCTGAGTAGTTTACATTTAAACACAGTACTGTACTGTATTTGCTTTTCTTTTTTGTCTCTGCTGTTGCCTAACTGCAAACTTCCAAATGAGGTGTGTGGTTGACTGATCAGTTCATTACTCTGGTGTTCGTAACTCTGAGGTTCTACTGTACTTGGTTAGAAAAGCTAGTGCATTAATCTCAAACTTATGTAGGATAAAATTAAAATATAGTCATGTCAGGAAAAAAACAGCTGCCATTTTGGAAGTAAATAGTATACTATATTCATACAAAAAAAACAAAACTTTGTTTTTTCCTCACTGATTGTTCTAAAACAAAATTAATTAGGACAACTCTAACAATACATAAAATTGCTAGCCTCTCGTTTCATAATTTATGCAAGATTAAAGTATCGCTGTGGTTGCCTTTTCCACTGCCTAATTCAGCATTTTCTTTTTTCCTTATGAAAGCAAGACTCTAGATTTAACTGCTCTACTGCCCTTTTACAGTGTTTGGTGTAGTAAAATGTAACAGCCAGTACAGCACAGCAGCAAAGAAATGATGGATCGCAGAAGCCTAAAGGAGGGGGCATGGTAAAATGCCCCCGTTAATGTTCAGATGGTGGTGTAAATCCCATTTCACCTATTTCACACACTGATATTCCTGATGGAACTATCCTTGCCATGTCAAATACCCTTTTGGTTTTCCTCACTGATAACACAGATGCTGGTACCCAACGCACAATTCTTTTCTAATAGTTCAGCAAATAGCTGCACTGCAATGGAAGCATTTCCAAGTCATTGTCACTAGATTAAGCTCACCAGGTGATGGGGAGACCCAGCCAAGAGAATCATCATTTGGGGAGAGGTTGACTTTTGGAGTTGCTCAGTTCTTGGGGTGGGGGGGGATAGTCAAAATTATCCCATAGAGCAGTGGTCCCCAAACTTTTTACCTTACGCCCCCTCCTTAGCTCTGTCTGCACCCCCTTCCCCATTGGGACCGGAAACAGGGCAGCAGCTCCGAGAGGAGGGGACATGGATGGGGTAAGAGGGCTGAGGCTGGGGCCACAGCTGGGTGTGGGAGCGGAGCTTCGGCTGGGGCTGGGTTGCCAAACGTCTAATCACACAAACCCAAACATCCTTGCTCCGCCCCTTCCCCGAGGCCCCGCCCCTTCTCCAAGACCCCACCCCACTCACTCAATCCCCCCTCCCTCCATCACTCACTCTCCCCCACCCTCACTCGCTTTCACCAGGCTGGGGCAGTGGATTGGGGTGCAGGAGGGGGTGCATGCTCTGGGCTGAAGGGTGGTGCCAAGGGGCTCTGAGTGGGAGGGGGCTCCAGAATGAGCCTGGGGCAGGGGTGCAGAAGGGAGCACGGGGTGCAAATTCTGGGAGGGAGTTTGGGTGCAGGAGGGGGCTCCAGGCTGGGGCAGCATGTTGTGGTGCAGGAGGGGGTGCAGGGTGCAGGCTCCGGACAGGAGGCGCTTACCTCAGGCAGCTCCCAGTTGGTGGTGCAGCAGGGCTAAGGCAGGCTCCCTGCCTACACTGGCTCCACACCACTCCCGAAAGCAGCTGGCACATCCCTGCAGCCCTTTGGGGGGAGGGGGCAGGGGGCTCCGTGCGCTTCCCACACCCACAAGCGCCGCCCCCGCAGCTCCCATTGGCCACAGTTCCCGGCCAATGGGACTGTGGAGTCAGCGCTCGCGGCGGGGATAGTGCACAGAGACTTCCTGCCAGGGGCCGCAGGGACATGCCAGACACTTTCGGGAGTGGCATGGAACCTGCCTTAGCCCCACTACACCGCCAAACTTTCAGCATCTAAAAATCTCCTGGTTTGGCTTCAGTAGCCTCCGGAAGATAGAGCCTGATTCCAGGACACTCCCGGTGAAACTGTGATGGTTGGCAACCCAAGCTGGGACCCCGGGCACAGGGCCAACAGCAGAACTGGGTGGCGCTCCCTCCCAAGCCCCTATGGGGACTGGCCCAGGCCCCAGCTACGCCCCCCCAAACTTTCCTCTGCACCCCTGCGCCCCACAGTTTGGGGACCTCGGCCATAAAGTATTTGGGCTCTTTGATCTGAGGGCCTTACTTTCAGCCTGACAACCAAACTGGAAAACTCAGAGGTGAAGATAGCAAGCGATTGTCTGACGCATATTGCAATGAGTTAAGCTGCACATTATATTCAGATAACCCAGGTGCGATAGCCATCAGCAAACAGCAGCCCAATTGCAGAGAGGGCTATTTCCACAGTTTTTGCTGGCTAGTGGTTGCATGTTCTGGACCTGGTTCGTAACTCAGATGCTTTCCTGCACCTCCACAAAACATGTGCATATGCTCCTACAAACAGCAGCAGCTTTTAAATCCAAGGATGGCAGTATGCTAGTCACCCCTTTGAATCCTCTAATAACTATCTACACTTTTGCCTTTTGCATGGGCTTCCACAAATACTCCACATGGGTCCTGGCTAGTTTGAGTTATCCATTCACTGAGCCTCACAAGACAAGACAGCTCCATTTTCAGGAGGGACCCAAGAGCACAGAGATAATAGAGTCTGACAACAGCACACTTCAACACCAGTCAATACTATATAATGTTGTAGGACAAACTGACACAGATGCAAACTTGAAGGTCTGTTTGTACTAACTGGCATAAGAACAGATAAAAAGTCCCTTAAAACCAGACTTTTCACAGGTAGCAGCACTGTTCATAAGGACAACTGAAGTACACTTATTTGTGGGGGAGGGATAGCTCAGTGGTTTGAGCATTGGCCTGCTAAACCCAGGGTTGTGAGTTCAATCTTTGAGGGGGCCATTTAGGGATCTGGGGCAAAAATGGGGGATTGGTCCTGCTTTGAGAAGGGGGGGTTGGACTAGAGGACCTCCTGAAGTCCCTTCCAACCCTGATATGTTATGATTCTCTAACCCCTCAAATAAAACAGAGCCTCAAAATAGGTGGGATAACATGGTGTGTGAGGTTGCATGCAATAACTCCTGTATTTAGGAAGCACACACTAGGTGCATTTGTGCATCTGTTACATACTCAAGGAATTTTACTACTTATTTATATAGCACTATAGATTCTACACAGCCTTATACAAGTAAATAAGGGCAGGTTCTTCCCTGAAGAGCTGACAATCCTCAGTTACAATACACTGCTCCAATGATTCATATGCAAGAAACTCAAGAGAGCTCAGGTCACTGAGGAAATCACCACAGGAGGGGAGTTTAAAATGCTTCCTAAAATCTGTTTCTTTTGTAGAGAACAAAAGGAAGGAAGAGGGCACAGAGCACACTGCCCCGTGGAAAACTTTCCAGGTTTTACAAGCCCACTTCAGTTGGGATGGGATTTGGGGAGTTTTGCAAGTGCTGTGAAGAATATCCATGAAGTATACACATTACCCGTAAAGTGCAGTCATGCACCTCATTACTGAGGCTGCCAGTAGTAATCAGGAACCCAGATGCAACATCACTGATGATCTTGCCTGTTATACTAACATACATGTTGGTTTTCAATCAATAGGAAACAGGAAGATGAAGCAAAAAGGAGAGGGGAAAGAAAATAGTAAAGGAAACACAAGAAGGGGAGAGATTAGTTTGCAAACTACAAGGAGCGGTGTGATTTTTTGTTGTTAGTTTTTTAAACATATCCAGCTATAAAACATTTTAAAGGGCAACTAGACCAGTGTTCTTTTAAAGACAAATGCACAAACTGAAGATTCTACGTAAGGGGTCTGACAGGCAGTGAGGCTCAGACACTCTGCACAATGTAGAGTGGCAAATAGAGCAGGAGAAATTAATCAGCAGGAACAATTCAGCCATGGTTCATGTTTGTGAACAGTTCTCAATGTCTGAGAATGTATTTGTTAAACATAATTATGTACTGGATGGTGTGGATGAGCAAATTTCACCTTCCAGGGTGTTTGTAAAAGTTATTTTAACAACAGCTTCCCTAGCAGACTTTGTAGCCTTCTCTCGCTATCAGAGCAAGCTATAATGTAAATTAATTTTATTAGTACAGTACTTTGCCAGTCAGGACTACATTTGCAAAACTTCATTTTAAAACAGAACTGCAAGACACCCTGTGTTTGTCTGGCTGCCACTGATGACCAGAATTACACTGGGCAATTCCAACACCTGGCAGAGTTACAAGTTACAGGCATTAGCTAAGAAGTGGTGCAATGCAAGCCATGCAGGACCAACGAGAAGCACATATTGGTGTGATAAGGGCTTGTGCTCTATTTTGATTTGGGGGGAGGGTTTCTATTTTGGTTCCACACTGGGCAGTGCCTGCAAGGATCAAAATCTTAGCAAAGCTTTCCCCTACCTCAGGGGCTTCAAAATATCAAAGGTCACAGCCAACAAAAGGACGTCATACATCTCCAAAGCCAAATATTTTTCCCATTAACCTATAAACACATTTACCAGAGACCTGCTTACTACTAATAGAATATAAACTCATCCCAATCATGCAGTTCTGTGGGTGGCAAAGGGGGCAGGGGATTTTTTGACACCAGGAAGAGGAGCACTCCCCACACTGTAGTAAAGCAGTGGAAGAAAGCCACTGAGCTAGAAAACAAAGGGGAGGAAAAATATACATGGGGATTAAGGATGAACTGGAGTAACACTCTATAAAGGGCAAGTTACCTTTTTACACTTCTTCTTTCTCTCTCCTCCACTCACATGAAGTCCAGCCCCACTCATTCACCCCAACCTCATGTGAATTTTTCTGCTCAAAGGACTTAGGCTGGGATTTTCCAGGGAACCCAAGGGAATCAGATGGCTACATTCCAATAAATTCAATGGGAATTGGGCACCTAATTCCCTGAAATTATTTAACCACTGGTGAAAATGCAGTTGACCCAGTGACATCCACCCATTTAGGAACACAGGCTTCCAATAATAGAAAACTAAAAGCCTGTTATTTCAGAGAGTTATCACAAAACAGCATCCCAGCTGCTGGCTGTTTGTAGTTTAGGAACAGTCACCTGTAAATGCCAGAGAAACCCAAAACTGTTACTAATACTGATGGAACTGGTCCTGGGGGTACAGCCAAGTATGTGAACTTTTACCAACTACTGCAAGGGACAAACACTTAGCCAGCACCTCCCCCCCCCCCCAAATCAGGTCCCAGAGCCTGGGTTCCAGCCAGAGGTAGAACGTCTACATTGCTATTTTTAGCCCCAGAGCGTGAAAGCCCCACAAGTCAGCAGACCCAGGCTCTGAGACTTGCTGACGTTGCAGGAGGAGGGGTTGCACTGTAGTTGTACCCAAGGACAAGCCAGTGAAAGTCAGAGGAGAGATTTGAGAACATAATGATTTATGAGTAAGGTCAATCTACATAGTATCTGACAGCACGGCTGGTAATGATATTAACCCTGCTGGTTTCAAACAGCAAACCTATGAACTCTTCAGAGCAGCTCCAGGAAGCATCTAGTCACTCAGACAAGACTAATGATGGACCACACCAAATAAAGACATCAGGAACTCACAGGGGTCCCAGCTAGTTTTACACATGTTGCCAGGGTCTCATTTGAGGGCAAAGATCATAACCTTGGACTTAACTGGTAACATTTTACTGAGACATCGCACGAGCCTCGCTCATTGGTAACATGATCAGGGATGTCACCTCACAAGTAAAACATATAAAAATAAATTTGTACTATAGATTGATGGGGAGAAAAATTAGAGAAAGCATAAAAAAAGCGTTACATAAAGAAATAAAGGGTTAAAGGGATAGGGGTTAGAAATCCTCTGTTAGAGCTACTTGTTACTAATTCCACTTTCCACTACAGTGTGAAGATTTTAGAAAGCTAGGCTGAGGTTTTCAAAGCTGCCCAAGAGAAATGTACACCCAATTCCCAATATAATTAATGGCAATTGAGTGCACGTCCAAATCCCACCCTTAAACTGACCCGTCAGTCACTCTTCACACCTGGTTCACATTTTGCACTTCACTGTGCTTGGATAAGGAACACTAGACAAAAAGAAAAGGAGGACTTGTGGCACCTTAGAGACTAACAAATTTGAGCATAAGCTTTCGTGAGCTACAGCTCACTTCATCAGATGCAGTTTCACTTTTGTCCACAGTCAGTTTCTAGGAGTCCCACTCCCTTCCTTGTTCTAATGCCCTAGCTCAGTGCTACATACACTGTTTGGGTTGATAAAGAGTGCAGAGGGATTTGTTTTCCCAATACATTTAAGTTCCATTAAAAATTAAATCGAGGTGTAGAACCACTCTTATGGTTATCAGGTCAAAACAAAAGATTTATTTTTTCTTTTACAAAAAACTTGGCAGTGTCCCTTTAAAAAACAGATGTTTTCTCTTTTGGTTAATGATTCTTAGAGAGCTCTGTTTTAATTTTTGTAATAGCTGACAGAGCATTGTGAACAGGCTGGTAACAGGAATGGTTTTGTTCGCACCGAGAACCAAGCTGGTTCTCTAGTTTGTGACGTTTAGAGAGCTATACGCGGGAAGCAGAGCATTTTTAGAACGGGAGAGGCCTGAAATCCTGGGATCTTGGCAGTACAACAAGGCAGCACAGCTAGTGGGCTGAGCATAGGATATTCCCTTATTCTAACCCCAGGTTTGCCACTGACTTCTTTGCCTTGGGCAAGTCGCTATTTTAGCTCTCCATCTCTCTTAAGCACGTTCAAGGCTCCCATTATCTTGCCACTTGCAAAACAGGAATGTTAATATTTCCCCCTACTATATCCATCTCACAGGAATCTTGTAAGGATTCTTTAGTTAATGTCTGTAAAGTGCTCTGAACATGCAAAATGCTGAGTAACAGTATTATTCACACACCAGTACAATTCCATGCTGCTCTCCAAATGAAAGGAGCACAGTGAGTAAAAGATGATTCTGCTAGACACAGCTGAAGAGACACCTTTCACAGTACAGGCTTTTGGGTAGCAATCACAAGGACCTGCAATCTAGCTGGAGAAAGTCCACTAATAACCCTTTTAAACAAAGTTATCTCCTCATCATCCATATGTGTCACACATAAGCTGCTAAACAAAAACTAGTTTATGTAGGTTGGATTGTCACTCACTATGGGCAGAGGAGGTACATTAGCCTTTGAGTTCAGGAGATTTGGATTATGTCACTACCAAAATGAGCCCGATTATCTCAGGCTCGTCCCACTGAGGATATTTCATTCCATCCGCAAATCCCTTAATGCTTTGCAATAACTGATCTTCTGTGCTCAGAGACCAGGACTAGAGGAGCAGGAGGTGCTGCAGGTCAGCAGCACCAAGCAGCACTTGCAGAGCTGAATGGGGAGAACCAGACTTGGGGAAAGTTAATTGGCCTGACTCTTGAGTAATAGATTTAACTCAAATTTCGCAGAACAAACCCATTACCACAGATCACTGTAAAGAATGAAATTCTGCAATGCTCCTGCTAATTGTGTGGGGATAAAACTATTGTAAATATACAAAAATTAGATTAGATAGACTCCTTCAGATGCTTCTTTTCCAAGGCATAAATATTTGTCTTAACCATGCAGATGTGGGATCCTAACCATTTGGTGCCCAAGGAAGGGAAGAGATGAACCATTTTGAAACAAGGTGCTAATGCTGGCTGTAAAGTACAATGGGAAGAGACAGGTGTAAGCCACATGCACACCCCATCTAAGCAGACAGCAATAACAGTAAGAGCCATACAAGCAACATCCATACATCATCAGTTCAGCACGTTGCTTCTTGACACAAAACCTGCTAAGAGGATAGGTGTACGCTGTGTTGAAGCGATGGGCTACTTTTTTATATGCTGAGTTTGCATTAAGTTATCAATCATGGCAAAAGACAGACATTATTATTTAAAAACTTGCTCACAATGCTACCTAAGCAGCGTTCCCAAGGGGGATTTTCTCACAGCTTTTAAACATTACACCTCCAAGTAGCTGTGGCCATGTGTGAACAAACCCAGGCAACAAGGAATCCTGCCTAGGAGGGGACATTATAAAGGGGAAAGAGACACCGAAGAGCCTCTCACTGGAATCTCTGTAATATTCTGTAATCCCCACAAGCAAGAGAGGCAGACTGCACTGCTGCTGAACAATGCAGTTTTGAATTCAATTAAAGTGATTATCTGTTGTACCAAATAAATTGTGTACAGCATATATCCTGCAGCATTTTACACCCTCAGGCTCATTATTTTCTAACTGTTTCCTCCTGTTTATGCACTTTCAAATTAAATTGCTGATAATATGCGCCAAAATAAAAAATGAGCGCACCTTGTCTGAAGAAAATTGATTCTCCTCTTTCCTGAACTAGGCGATTGCCAGGTTTTATATACTCTGTTCCGGGCGATCATTAGTAATTCAATTTTCTTTTTATTAGCCCCCTTATCTGCTGAGCAATATAGTGGCAGAGCTGACCTCTTTCACACGGGTAAATGTTTAAAATCTTTTCCCTGATTAATTTTGCCAGTTAAGGAAAAGAGGAGAAATGGCCCGGCTCTTAGCCATCACAATGAATAAAGCTTAATGTTGATTGTGATGGAATTTCTAATGCCAGAGAAATTGATTGAACGCAGCAATTACGCTGCAATAGTAACTCAAGGGAAATGGGATAGTTTTCTCCTGGCCATAGCCTTTTGGTTATTTAAAACAATCCAATTTGCAAGGATAATTATATATTAGTGTTTTATCTGCCACTTGAAATGAACATGGGAGTTTTGATACTGGCCCAGCATTAGCAGGTTATTGCTGCAAATTACTTGATATCTGCTTTCTTTCACATAAAGAGGAAATTAGGCAATCAATTACCAGAAAAAGGTGGACTACGGAGAATACAAGGGGCAAGACTGCCCTCTGCAGGTCAGAGGGGGGGAGACATCACGTGAGCCTTTGCCAAAAAAAAAAAAAAAAAAGCAGAGCTACCTTGCTTTCCAGCAAGTCCTGTAATTTATAATCCTGTTTTGATGTGCATATACACACACACACACACACACTCTACATGTGGGTCTGCCAGGAAGTGTTGAGAGTCGTGGCTGATATACAAATGGGAGCCCGCTTTGACATTTACATGGCTGCCACTTCTCCCGCAGAAAAACAATGTTAATTTGACAAGATTAGTTCTATTTATTAATACAGAATAAACCACAGAAACAAGATGACTGTGCAATTGCACTGCATGCCTGAGCAGAGTGGAATGCCATTGGGAAAGGAGCATTGCACAAAGGTATCAGAACTGCAGCGACTAACGAAAGCAGCAGCATTGATTTTACAGGGGTGAGAAAAGGTTCACAACTCCAACCACTGGACTATTTTTACCCTCCTTTCATTAAAGGACAGAGCTCACGAAGGACCTGATCCTGCAAGGTGCTGAGCACCCTCAAATGCCACGGATGCCAACTAGAGTTGGGATTGCTGAGCCCCTAGCAGGATTGTGCCCGTAATTAAAACTACCTGGTAGAGAGGCATTAGCTTGCCCGAGGGTATCTGAATACTTCTAGAACTGCACTGTACAGCTGACAACCCTTTGTACAGTAGTAGCGGGGATGTATTATGCGTCTGTCGGTCAGATCTTACCAAAAAGTCACTTTTTAAAAAAGGAAGACTGTCTGAAAACAGCATATTCATAAAATTACAATCCACACCATCTTGTCCTCTTTAGGATAAACCGATTTCCAGTTTGCTGAAGACCAAACAAGCCTTATCTACGCCGATCAGAACAGTGCTCGTCAACAGCACTCCAAGGAGCTGCGGTATCAGACTGCACCAACACACAGTTCCCTACTTTACTGTTTTAACGGTTTGCTGTAAAAAGTCACTGCAGTGGAACACGGATACAAGATAAACATCGCAAAAAGGACAGGAGGACTGCTGGCACCTTAGAGACGAACACATTTATTGGAGCATAAGCTCTCGTGAGCTACAGCTCACTTCATCGGATGCATTCTGTAACTGAGACATAGCTACAAAGTGTCCTAAATGGCAGGAAATTTACTTTTAAAAGACACTGTGGGAGTCCCCTGCCATCACGCTGACCAGTATCGCCTCATTGTTTCCTTGGGCTCCTGTCTGTCTGTATCCATCCGTTGTCTCATGCTTACATTGTAAACTCTTTGCAGCAGGGACAGTCATTTTGTTTGATGTTTATACTGCGTTTAGCACAATGGGGTTCTGGTCCATGACCAGAGCTCCTAGACAATATGTTAAAACAAATAATTATTATGATTTTCTCTCTGTGGGGTCTACATGCAATGAGTTTAGCTCAGATGACAAAAGATGCTTTTTTTCAGTTTATGACTGGTGGAAATTCCACCCAGGATCCAAACATCAAGTTGGGCTTCTTCTGCTTTGTACAAAAATTCTGCACTTGAAACAAACCTGAGAGTTTGCTTAGTGATTCACATGCCAGAACTGAATCAAAGATCACTCTCCCATAGTTATTCACAGACAAATAATGTTGGGAAGTTATAGTGCAAATTAAAAAAGCATTTCAAATCAAGGCAAACCATATACACGTAATTTTTAAAACATGTATTAAAAATACAGAAGTGACAATATTAACAATATTTTTGCACTTATACAGTCCTTTCCATCTATAGAAAACAGCTGTAGAGTAAAACAGATGTGCTGCCAGTCAAGGTCCAACACAAGACCTAATGAACTCAGTAGGAGTCTTTCCATTAACTTCATCAAGCTTCCAGTCAGGTCAAAGCAAGCATTTACAAGCTCCACAAAACCTTGTAATCAGAGCATGCCAATTATCTACAGATTCTCTTTTTACACCCCTCTTCCCAAACAAAACAACCAACCAACCCACCCACCCTAGGAAATTAAATGTAAAAAACCACCCTACCATTCATGGAACAAGTGCAAGACTAAGCACTGAAGGGTCACCAAAAAAAAAAAAAAAATCCAAAAAAAAAAAACATTAATTCTGCCACACTTCATAAATGGAATAGTCTCTCTGCCTATTTTCCTTCATAGGTATGTTTTACCCTTTGTTATGAATATGATCCAATGGCTGAAAATTGAAACTAGACAAATTTAGTCTGAAAATAAGGTATACATTTTTAACAAAGATTAACTAACTATCGGAACAATTTACCCAGGGTTGTGAAGAATTCTCCATCACTGGCAATTTTAAAATCAAGACTGGATTTTTTCTAAAAGATCTACTCTAGGAATTATTCTTGGGAAGCTCTATGGCCTGCACCATACAGAAGGTCAGACTAAATGATCACAGTGGTCTTTTCTGGCCTTGGAAAACATACCGCCACAGGGATGAGTGTTATAAAAACCTGGATAACCAGACCATAAACTATACCAGAGAGGCAACATGGCTGTATTAACCTTGCCAGCGCAACTTAAATTTGGAGAATTTTCTTAATTACTGAGCACTTGTTAAATGTTCCATTCAGACTAATATATTACAGTTAATTTATAACAGATGTGGAATTTATGCTAAAGACTATTTTGGATAATCTAATGGCAAGACGACATCATTCTGTGACAATGTTCCATTTTCTCCTTTGCATCGTCATTAGCTCTTAAATTGAAAATGCTGGATGCAAGGCAATTAATTACTGCTTCTTCTCACAGAAGCATCATTATTATTTATATTACTATTGAGCCTAGGAGCTCTCGTCATGGACCAGGACCCCATTGCACTAGGCACTGTACCAACGTCCCACTGAGTCAATGCTTAGAGGAAACACCAATCCAGGACCAAATTTTAACCTCTGCATCCCACATTCCAACACACAACCTCTCAAATGAGATTTCTGCATATATAGAACTCTGTGTGTAAGAGTCGATTGTGCCCACGCGTCTAATTGCACTACACTGTTACAGCTCCCTCCCTGCAACACATGAGGCTGGGTGCTAACATACGCTCCATAGTGCATTGCTGTTTAGGGACCAAATCCACCTCCCAGTAAGCACAGAAGACCTGACAAATTCAAGGAGAGCTGGATCATGCCCTAAACATGACATGTGATACTAATATTAAGGGACATTTACACTTCAATTTTGGAATCCTACAATTTTATCAGTTGCTGAAGGAATCAGGTATCAGGGTTTCATTGTGGACTTTCCAGATGCTATAAAATGGACCTTCCTCGCTAACATGTGTGCGCCCCTGCTCACCCACACTCACTACCTGCTCTCAGTGGCAGGGGGCTAGGCAGGAATTAGTCCCCCATCCCTAGACCTGTGCATGACAGATGTTCTGGTTGAATTGGGGTTCGATTGGATGAGATCGGTAGTGGTCCTATTTGGGAAGAGGGAGAATTAGGGGGTCAAATACAGATAACAGCTGTGTAACTTGTTCAGGAAAGGAGTGACCTGATCGGTTTCATTGAGGAATTTGCATTTGGAGGTGGGAGAGGATAAGGTTGCTTTTTGATAGAGACATAGGATCTGCTACTCAAGCCTCAAAAGGAGGCACCCAGTCTTCCTTGTGTAACAGAGCTGGCAGGAGAATTCCATGGGCCTAATTCTGACAGCTCTGCCCATCAGGGTCTCTGTGAATCTGGGAAAGGAGAACGGGGGATAGGCCATGCTTTCGGACTCTGAACCCAAGTGCATGAACCACCCCACCTGAAAGACATGCATCTGACCTTGTGCTCCTAATGGGAATTTAGAAATCCTGGTGGTATATGGACAACACCATTCTTCCCAGGATTCCTGACCAAGCCATCAGACCCGGCCCAAGACATATTGTTCCTCAAAATTTCAACACCCTTGCAGTTCATGTCTCCAGTGCTTGACACATGATCTCACGGTTTCCATGAAAATCATGCAAGCATCCTGGGAGGTTTCTGGCTCAACTCACAGGTGTGCATACTTTGGAACGGAGCTTCAGCCTGAGACAAACTGAAGGTGCAGCGATGCCACCATTGCCCTACTCAGATCAGCAACTGCATGAGATGCAGGTCAGAGCCCAAATGGTCTCCCTGCCTGGCCTTCAATCAGGGTTTCACGCTGCAGCTCAGAGGCTGTGTAGTCGAGGCTGTGTAGTCAGCTGCACGAGAAAGGAAGTCGGAGGAAAGGAATTGCCTAACGTCAGTACACAGCAATTGCACCTGGGTGGTCCAGGTCCGTCACAGACAGCTCCACAGAGAAGCAAGTCTGGTTTTCCCGACCAAAAGAGTCATCAACACCCAGCGGCCTGAGAGTATTGGGATGACAGTGGAATGATTTAGCACCTCTCAACCAATAACCTCTTAGAACCTCAAAACTCTTCATGGCAAGTATCATCCCTATGATGCTAATGCACAAGAGAGGTGAAATAACTTGCCCAAAGTCACTAAGTCTATGGCAGAGTCAGGTATAGAACCCAGCAGTCCTCACTCCCAGTCTCCTGTTGTACAGCTGTTAGACCACAGGAAAACTAGACAATGCCGACAATTATACATTTAATTTTTAATATATATTCTGGCAGGTGCACAATCTGGGCAATAACTGCACCTGAGCTGCTCTGGTCAAGTTAGAGACTGTTCTGATAGTAATAGCACCGTATTTTCTTTACTCTCATTTCAGGATGTGGGATTGTGCCCTGGCTGTACACAAACCCAGTCAGACGCAACACATCCTGTACTGCTGGACAGCATGGCATCGGCTGTCCCATTAGGGAAACACAAATGGTGCTATCTGCATTAGATGTCCACATTCATGCTTGTTCATCCAATGGTAATTACCAGTATTAGAAACCAAAAAAGCTTAATAAAAGGTCTGAGGTCTATCACCTGCAACCATCGCACCTCAGGCTGTTTTCTCACAGACTAATCAATCAGACTTGGTACTTGATAGATCTTCCTACTCCAGCCCAATAAAGAATGCAAGAACAGTCAAACTGGCTCAGACCAATGTACCATCTAGCTCCATATCCTGTCTTCCAACACTGGCCTGTGCCAGGTGCTCCAGAGTAAATTAACAGAACAGGGCAATTTCGAGCAATCCATCCTCTGCCATCTAGTCCCAAGTTGTTGGGGTTTGAGACACAACTGGAGCATGGGCTTGCGTCCCTGACCATCCTGGCTAATACCCACTGATGGACCTATTCTCCATAATCTTTTTGGACCCAGTTATACTTATAAAGGAAATTCTATTGTAATGAAGGAATTGGTGGTATGGATTCATTTTTTATGAATTAATTTGTGGTTGATTTTTTAAGAAAAATGTACAAAAAGGTGAAGACTTACAGCTTGTGTATGTTTCTGAACACTAAAAGAAAAGGAGTACTTGTGGCATCCGATGAAGTGAGCTGTAGCTCACGAAAGCTCATGCTCAAATAAATTGGTTAGTCTCTAAGGTGCCACAAGTACTCCTTTTCTTTTGCGAATACAGACTAACACGGCTGTTACTCTGAAACCTTTCTGAACACTGCGTGCTTCACAGGGTCTCCAACAGAATTAGGCAATTATGCAGTTCCACAACTCAAAGCTGTAAGACTAGACAATACAAAACCAGACACTCTGAGGGGGGACCGGATAACAATCTTCAAATATTAAGGGCTGTTGAAAAGAGGATGTGGATCAATTGTTCTCCATGTCCACTGAAGATTGGACAAGTAGTAATGGGCTCAATCGGCAGGAAGGAAGGGTTAGGTAAGATATTAGGGGGAAAAAAACTACAGGAGTAGTTAACCTCTGGAGTAAGCTGCCAAGGGAGGCCGTAGAATCCCCATCGCTCTCCAGCCTATTTTTAAAAAACGACAAACACTTGCCAAGGATGGTTGCAGTTCATTTGGTCCTGCCACAGCACTGGGGGCTGGACTTGGTCACCGCTTGAGGTCTCTTCCAGCCCTACGTTTCTATGATATATAGACATAACACATTAAGTTCATTTCCAAGATATCCCAGCAGAGGACTAGGGGGCAGTGTGTCACTGGAGACATCAATTTTCAGATGAGACATGAAACCAGAGCCCTAACTGCTTGTGAACATTAAAAGATCTCATGTCACTTTTAATAAGAATAGGAGTGTTACTCCTAGGATCCTAGCCAAATTCCAATTAAGGTGACTACATTCTACCAATATTTAACTTGAAATTTCACCTGGCTACAGGAATCTTCCTCACTTCCTGTGCTAAACAGTTAAGTCAACTTACTGCATATTGCTCAACAGCTGTTGCATTCCACTTCAGAGGTGGCTGTGGTGATTAGAGAGACTGTAAAGTGACTGGGGATCCTTGAAGATGAAAGGTTTCAGAGTAGCAGCCGTGTTAGTCTGTATCCGCAAAAAGAAAAGGAGTACTTGTGGCACCTTAGAGACCAACCGATTTATTTGAGCATAAGCTTTCGTGAGCTACAGCTCACTTCATCGGATACATTGAGCTTATGCTGAAATAAATTTGTTAGTCTCTAAGGTGCCACAAGTCCTCCTTTTCTTTTTGGAGATGAAAGATGCAACAAAGATGAAAAGCTGACATTGTCTCTGGTAGCAGTTCCCAGGTTAGACACTGGTATGCTGCTACTATCTTATGCTGGAAACATTAGTTGGGAAGGCTGGCCTGTAGGTGTGAGGGAGAAGAGAGGACAAGGGTCCTTCTACAGAATATATGGCTATATTGATTGCCTGGAGACTATTTCCAGGGAGTAAGATACACAGTCAAGCTCTCCTAGAACTATCCTTTTCGGTAAAAGATGCTCCCAAGAAGAGATACCGGTCTGAAAAGAGCAAGTTCTTCCTAATAAGAACTGAGGAAATGCCTCCCAAGGGAAATGGTGGAAGTTACATCATAGATTCCAAGGCCAGAAGGGAGCACTGATCATCTAGTCTGACCTCCTGTCATGTGGGACATTTAAAATAAGACTGGGCAAAGCACTAAAAAGTGTACTTGCAGGGAGCAACCCTGCACTTGCCCCAGGGTAACACGACCCAATGAGTCTTTTCTGTCTCTAAAATGAACAGATTCTATTACCTCTTAGCAACCTTGTTTCAAGGACAGAGGATTGGTGTTTTACTGGATGGTAATTCTTCCCTGGTGAAGAAAGTTAGGGAGCAGTTTCATGAACTAGGTGGGGAACTCTCTCCTTCATCCTGTAAAGCAGCAGGTATAGAATCATAGGACTCGAAGGGACCTCGATAGGTCATCTAGTCCAGTCTCCTGCACTCATGGCAGGACTATATTATCTAGACCATCCCTGACAGGTGTTTGTCTAACCTGCTCTTAAACATCTCCATAATTGGAGATTCCACAACCTCCCTAGGCAATTTATTCAGGTGCTTAATCACCCTGACAGTTAGGAAGTTCTTCCTAATGTCCATCCTAAACCTCCCTTGCTGCAATTTAGGCCCATTGCTTCTTGTCCTAGCCTGACAGGTGAAGAACAACAATTTTTCTTCCTCCTCCTTGTACCAACCTTTTATGTACATGAGAACTTTGTGGAAAGCTCAAGCCCCACAGGAACCTTACAGGTTAATTTTCTGAACAGCCCCCTATTTTCCCTCGCTCTGGATGGATCAGAGTCACCACCACCACAGCATATGCCTCCACTGTACACATTCACAAAAGCCTGCGTGCTTTAGGATGAAGAATTGTTTCTTGATGACACTTATCTATGTTCAGGACTCTAGGATTTTAATATGTATTTCCAAAATACATGGGTCTTTGGTGGTTGTTCTTCAGGTCCTCAGGAGACATAGGGCACTGGGAGGGTTTAGTCCATTTGGTCTTTATAGTCTGGATTTTACATAAGTTTTCACTTCTAACTGTGAAATCCTTATATGGGCTTCGACTGACAGCTTTTGGAATAAATTGTGGTGCATTTGTACGGGTATTCATGAGCATCTACTTAAAAGTGAAGTTCTGCCCTGAAAAGTGACTAAAAACAGGGAGATGTGCTACAAAGGCGGCTCCACAGCCACCCTCCATAGCTGGCAGACATGAGCAAAACTGACACACACAAAGAGCCCCATTTTGCCATGCTAATGAGAAGATAATGCCACAGTGCTGGTCTATCCGAAGGACAAATGCTGCATGCAGGGACAATCCCTGGGGAGAGTTGGGAGAAAGACAGTTAGAAATAACAGGGCCATCATGAATGATCTGACTAGCCAAAGAACGTAAGATTTACATGGGGGGACCAATACCAGCACTACCAGGTACCATCTTTGTAGGTGATATGCAAGCTTTGACAGGGAGGTCCTGGACCTCTCCAAAGCAGAAAATGCCACCTCTTGTGGTACTTCTGCAACGTGGACAAGTATCTACTAGGTACAGAGAGATCCCCAAGCTCATTGTCATTTGCAGCTCAGCCACTGTGGAATTTGAAGCCAGGTTTCCAGAAATGAAGGGCTCAATCAAACTTCATGTCCAGCAGGTAGAGCAAAAGAACTGGGAGTCAGGAGAGCGAGGTCCTAGTCCCCGTTCTGCCACTGAAGTCACGTCCCTTCTCTGTGGCTCAGTTTTCTCATGTACTCACCTCCTGAGTGCTTTGAGATCCGTGGATAAAGAGCACTTAAAGTGCAAAGTATTACTACAGACTGAACTTGCTGTGCCCCTCAAAGCTTCTATAGTAGAGAAACTTGTTCCCGCACCTTAGCGGATGCAGCAGAATGTTTTTTAAAAAAAAGAGGTGAATTGTAAAGAATTTTTAAATTTGTGAGACTGAGAACATCATGCTGGTGAAAGGTGCTAGATCAACAACTCAGGAGACTTAAACACTGTATGTATCCCTAGAGCAAGTACAGCACAAGCTGCCTCCCTGTTTGAGGAGTCCATGCAGACCCCACTACTTGAACGAAGTAGCTGTCGTTACATTGCTCTATCCAGCTACCAGCTTTAGCGTTAATTTTTTCCTAGATCCTTGCTGCTTTGTGCTCTCGACAGCTTGAGGGGATATCTATACATACAGCACTGCAGCTCCGCCGCTGCAGCACATCTGGTGAAGACGCCCTATGCCAACAGGGGAGAGAGCTCTCCCACTGGCATAAAAAACCCCACCTCTGCGAGCGGCAGAAGCTGTGTCGGCAGGAAAAGCTCTCCTGCCAAGATAGCGCTGTGCACACAAGCGCGTATGTCAGTGTAACTTATGTCGCTCAGGGGGGTGGACTATTCACACCCCTGAGTGACATCAGTTTTGCCGACACAGGTTGTAGCGTAGACATGGCCTTAGTCTCCCCTTAGCCTTCACCAAATACTTGTGCCCCCACAGAAACACTCTCACTGACGTGCAGTAAAGCCCTAGGCACTCTCCTCATCCTTCTTCCCTTCTCCCTCAGGGGATGATCTCTGAAGAGGCTTTGTGGCTGAACTGTCTTTGTTAAGTTGATTTCCTAGGTGCAATGTGAGTTGAGAGAGACCTTTGGTTCCATTTGCAGCTTCCATGTACCATAACCATCTTTTCCACCCAAGCCTTTCATGTAGGGCCTTTGAGTGGTGCCCTGCCTCCAGCAACCTAAAAGCCTCTCCAGGTGCAATAGAATTTAGAGAGAGAACTGAGAGAAACCGAGCCTCAACGCCACTGCACAGTGACTGGTTTGGTTTTCAGGTGTCTGACAATCACAAATGCTCAGATGGTCAACACATGCAATCGTACACCTAAATGCACATCTCCTCTCCCACACGCTGCATCATGCCTTTTATCAGGCAGTCTCACTACCTCCAGAACCTCTCCCAACTATACCTAGCACGCTCTTCCTGACCACAGCTGTAAAGCAACCTCTTCCCACATCTCCAAATTCCTCCAGAAAAATATATATGTATATATAAAAAACACACACTTTCCGCAGAAAATCACTCTTCCCTGCTCCTCACCAACAACCCCTGATCCTCTCACCTGAAGTGTTACCCTGTTCACTGTCTTTTCGTTTGTCTAAGATCAGCAGCATCTGCACACATAAATGACAAGTTAGATATGCAGCTGCTCTTTTGCACGTGCAGTGACTGCAATTGTGCATGTAAGCCTAGTAATTCCACATGCAAATTAGGCAACTGCATATTCATTTTCCAGAAAATTCAGGCCTAAGCCATTTTGAGATTGATTCCTGTAGCCAGAGCATAGGCTGTTGTACCCCAACTAGCTAAGTGCACACACTCCTCACTACCCCATCTCCTCCCACCCACACTTGTTGAAAGCAAGAGTCTTCAAGGGTTGCCGCTGTATAGTAGTTTCCATATGAGGCTCTCAAGTGCTTTATAAACAATATTCACACAACCACCCTCCACACCCCTTTGGTAGATATTAAACCAATTTTACAGAGGAGAAAATTGAAAGAAATGTTAAGCAACTTGCCCAAGGCCACACAGAAGTCAGTTGCAGAACCAGGCCTCCCAACTCCCAGTCCAGTCCAGGAACCATTAGATCTCATCTGTTCCATGTTCATGCAAATTAGGCGCAGCCCTCAGGCTCCCGGGCAAGTCGCCAATGCTGCAGTGGGCTGGGTTATCTGAAAGCTCCTGCTCTGCAAGGAGGGTCATGGAGACAGCTTTCGGGCCAGAAATGACACAGAGAGCCTGCCCCACTAACTGCCAAATCTCACCACACACAGCAGGTGATCAAACCAGAGAAACACCACCTTACAAAATAGAGAGATGTGCACAACGATGTCCATGTGCAGGAGGTCAAATCCTCTAGCAGCTAGATCTAGGGTAAGAGGTGCTTTACAGCTAAACGCTGCTCCACCTAGGGGGCACTATTCCATTCCACAAACATTTCTTTCTTAAACCTTAATTCCTTTAATATTCCTTTGAGATTGTTTAAATCAACTCACACATACATGCTTTACCCCTGCAGAGATGCAGCTGTCATGCGCACAGTTTCTAACCATGATGCAGTTATCAGGTAGATTTTTCCTGGCTGAGATGAGCATCTCATGAGACACACACAGTTTTTTCCCTAATGGAAAGACAGGGATTATACAATCTTACAAAGAATGCTTCTGCCACCTCCTGCTTTGAGTCCTTCTTCAAAAGACACTCTCTCTGTGAAGCTATAAACTCTAGCCCACTCAAAGACATGATTGGTTTAAAGGTTAAACCATCTCTACACTGACCAACGATATTTGAACTCTCCTGACCATTGAGCGAGTTCTCTGTGTTGCGAGTGTCTGTTTAGACTGAAAGATCTTCCATGGAACAGTCCTTGCCCTTTCCTGATCTAGAGAGTGACAAGCTGATGGTGGTGAAGGAGCAAGAGGGACACAATCAAAATGAACAGACATTGACCAGTCACCATTCAGGTTCTTTTCACACCAATAAGGTATCTTAACCCTGGGGAATGTGGGCCCATCAACAGTTCATATACGTTCAGAGACAGGGAATTGATCCTACACATGCAGAAGATGACTCAGTGCTGCACACAGATCTATACACAGTGAAAGTTACTTTATGCCACCATCCACAACACTACTGAAAACAATCATTTGCCCAGTAAAAGCTGGTCTTTAACTGAAAGTACAGCAAAACCATCCTAACAGCAAGGGGAAGCTTTAGAGTGGTTGTCAGTTAGAGGTAGCCCTGAGGGGAGGTTTCACAGTACACATGGGGGCAAGGTTGTGGAATGCAAGGCTCTACAGAAGTGGGACCTGGTGAGAAAGCCCTGAAATGGAGCGAAGGCCTCAAGTCCCATGCCGTCTTTTCTTCTCAACACTGACTCTACAACAGCGATCAGCAGGTTTACTTTACTGAGGAACGAGCAGCTCATTTCCTACTTCCAAGAACCTACTCCTAAAACTGTCCCCCCTCATGCAATATTCCAGCTCTATCACCACATGTCCAAGCTCTTACCTTCTTTGGCTGGGATGTGCATTCTAGAGGCTGGCAGCCTGCATAGCCTGTGCTTGGTGATCTGCACCAGCTCCTTGGGCAGGGTTCTCTTCAAAGGTGCAGGTCTTCCCCGCAGGGAGTTTCTTTTCCTGAGAGAGTAGTGGCTTTTCAGGGGCATTGTGGTGAAGGAGTTGCTCTTCTTATCTGTTGGGGAACTGCAAAGAATGCAATCCAGCGAGTTTAAAAATGAATCACAAGGTATTAAACAGCAACTCCCCAACCCCAGCTATCTGTGCTCTCCTTTCTCCACCAATGCAGCAAGACTGTAGCACAGCTGGGATTAGAACCCAGTTCTCCTGACTCCTGGTTTGATACCTTATCCACTGAACTACGGTGCTTCTCTAGGTAAGAGCAATGCAAATGCCAGGTGAAAGGGCAAATTTGACCAATTGCTGGGAAAGCATGAAGAGAGATTGCACTCTGACATCTCAACTCACATCTAGGTACCCCCATCACTCCCAGTCTCTCCCCTACTATAGCTGTTGGAGGAGGAGGAGGAGGTTCTTAAGAGGGCTGAGAAGATCAGGCCAAGCCAGGCAAAAGAAATAAGCAAGCAGACCTCAAACTCTCCTCACCTCACCCCCCAAACCCCTCAGCACCACTCATGTGGAGATATCCTCACCTCTCTCCAGGAGAGGATGCCAAGGCACAGTGGGGAGATTAGTAGAAGACAGATGAAAAGAGAAGCTTGGACATGGGAGTAAGGGCCAGATGCCCCCATATTCTAACCCAAGCTCTGTCATTGGCTTATTGCGTGGCCCTGGACAAATCAGTGAAACCAAAATTTACTGTGATAGCACCTAGCAAGCCCAGTCACAGACCAGGACCCCACTGGGCTACGCGCTGTACACAGAACACAAAGAGGGTCCCTGTTCCAAAGAGCTTACAATGTAAATATTTGAGTATTTGCTCTCATTGACATCAATGGCAAGACTCCTATGGGCTTCAATGAAAGTAGGAACGGGCCCCAGGTGAAGTGCAAAGAAGGTTAGTACCAGCTACAGAACTTCACACAACTAGTAACTTACCAGCAACTCCCCTTTCTCCTGATGATTTTGGTCCGGCTCTTCACTTTATAAGTGGAAAGTGCAGCATCGTTGAAAGAGGACTTCAACCCGCCATGACCAATGGATGCGTTGCTTAGAGTCTGAAGGCCAAAGTTGGCTCTGGAAACCTGGGAGACTCCAGCCTCCTTTCGTCCCTCAGACTGCCACTTGAATACTGACTTGGAAGTTGAAGAAGGTGGCTGTAGGCTAGATGCTTTCCATTTGTACTTACTAGGAGAGGCATCCAATTTCAAATGCACTCCGGATTTCTTCTGCTTTGCTCCCAAGTCCCCCTTTGGCAGTGGCTTAGCAGTTCTCTCTGCTCCCACAGAAAGCTTTCTAGTGCTTTCAGAAGCTCTAGGGCTGGTCCATCTCTTTACAGCACAGGGCCATTTACTAGGATTTGCTACCCATGTATAGTTGGTTTTCCTGAACTTAAAAGCTTTGCTGGAGACTGGCGTTGAGGCAGCTCTTTGGAAACTGGGTAGCTTGTGTGGTATTGCAAACTGGTTCTTCGCTGGGTTTATCCCAACCTCTGAAGTCACAGCCTGAACTGAGCTTGTGCGCGCCTCAGATTTTCCAAGGGTCTTTGGCTCCTTCAAAGTATCTCTTCCTGCCGTGACTTGCTCTGAGCTACAGTGAGCTGGAACCTGTGCTACTGGCTTCTTCCAGGCTACCAGCCAGCCTGATTCTCGATCAAGAAGAGCTAAAGGCTGCTGAGGCTTGGATTTTAATGCTATGGCACTTTCACGGATAACGTCACATAACTCAGGGGCACTTTTAGCCAGTTTCGCAGTCCGAAGTTTGCCCAGTTCCTTTGGATATGCTGGGCTTGCATCATCTCTGCCTCCAGCAACAGCAGGCTGGCGCAATGAACTCTGGGAGACAGAGAGAGACGTTTCTTTGTCCTCTTTCTGAGCAACACTTTGAAAGCTAGAACTTTCATGAACCTTTTCAGCTCCTTTTGGAGCAGCTATGGCTACTTTTACCATAGAGGAACCCTGCTGGGATCCCAACTCACTAACGTTTCTATTGTCCAAGGCTGAGCTAGTCCTCTGTGGCAGTTTGACTCCTATGACTATACCACCTGCTGCTAAGCCCACTTGCCTTTCGGAGCCTGTTCCCTGTGGCCCAGGAGGCTGGCTATTCCTTTGGCTCCCAAAAGCCTGAAGTGTGTTAGCAGATGCACTGCTTCCAGGATGATGTGTTGGTGCAGGCGGTCTGTTTACAAGGGAGTATTTTTTCCTCCAGGAGTTACCTTGATGTGACTGGAAATCCCTTGGAGCTTGCTGAGAATATCTTGCAGAGAATGCTCCCTGACTGTTGAAGGCAGTCTGCCTGGGATTTCTCCACCTTGGAGTCCTGGAGGGCGAGGGCACTGGGGCATTTCCATGGATGTTTTTATGGTCATTTATGAGACCTGAAGAAAGCAAAACAACCTCTGTTAGTTGCATCTTCCACAACAGTCTTGCAACAGCAAGTTCTGCAAATTGACTGTCTTCACATTGCACTGAAAACACCTGTTCTACATGAGCTCTCATGCTCTGTAGCTTTCAGACATCATCACTAATGCTGCAAGAAAAGCTGAGCTATGTAATGATTACAGATTTCTTATTATGGATCTTTACATAGCAATTGAATACTGCATCATCCCACTTTCTCTCCACGTGGAATTCCTCTTATATGCACCAGTCCTGAATCCACTACTCTGATCATTGTTCCTGTAGATCACTTGTGGTAAGGGTGGTGGTAGGAGGGGGGACAGACAAGAAGGGGAGAAAACTTCCTGCTTATTTCTTTTATAGGTATCTTTTTAGCTCTCACTATTGCATCTCTGAGCTCCTTTATAGTGGCGATTGCCTAGCAACCCTAATCTGATCCTGCTCATATACAGCACAATACAGTCCCCTCTAGAGGTGCTTATTATTTGGTTTAGGAAAGGAAGGGTAGACTTATTATTAAAGCAAGAGACTAAGAGTCAGGAGGCTTGGGATCTAATCCCAGCTCCGCCACTGACTAACAATGAAGTGATTTGCCCAAGTGACTCACTTGCATGTCTGTGCCTCAGTTTCCCTGTTAACAATAATATGGATGAATATGCTTACAGGGGGAGAGGGATTGCAAGGCTTGGTAAATATCAATATTTATAAAGCACTTTGTGATCTTCAGATGAAAGGGCTTAACAAAGGACTATATCTGAGCCCTGCATTTTTTCCCAGGGATCTCTATGTGCTTTAATGAAGAAAACAAGTTTTTCCTGCTGCCAAAAACTAGACCATATAGCTGCAGAAAGACAACATAAGCTGACCTGTCAGCTAAACTCCCTGCCCACAAACTGCTCTATTGATGTTGAAAGGTATTTCAAAATCCAGCCGCAACAAGACACACATCAAAACACAAAATCCAATTACTTTTTTGGCTGCTCTTCATTCCACCCCCCAGAACCACACTTGGTCTGCATTGCGTCTAACAACATTATGAGATCCTCAGAGCAAGGACCATGTCATCTTACTTGTGTGTACAGCTCCATGCATGCCTGTGGTGGTGCAAAAATAGTCATATGAGATCAGGTGTACCTGGTTGTGTCCATCTCAGACAGTATTGGTATGTCTACACTGCAAAGAAAAAAAAAAACGGGTGGTGCACCGTCTCAGAGCCTGGGGCTAAAAACAACAGTGCAGATTTTCAGGCTCAGGCTGGAGCCCAGGCCCTGAGACCCACCCTCCTCACTGGATTCAGAGTAGCAGCCGTGTTGGTCTGTATCCGCAAAAAAGAGGACTTGGGGCACCTCAGAGACTAACAAATGTATTTGAGCAAAGTGAGCTGCAGCACTAATAAATTAACTAATAAATAATTAATAACTAATAAATTAACTAATAAATTTGTTAGTCTCTAATAAATAATTAATAACTAATAAATTAACTAATAAATAACTAATAAATTTGTTAGTCTCTAAGGTGCCACAAGTCCTCCTCCTCACTGGGTTTCAGAGCCTAAGGGGGAACACTGACACTGCTATTTTTAGCCCTGTAGTATGTTCCCCAGTCAGCTGACCTGGGCACAAAGACTCACTGCCACAGGGTTTGGGGTTTTTCCACTGTCTAGACATATCCTCAGTCAAAGATAAGAGCCCTGACAGAGGGGAGAGCACAAGTGGATTTCCAGGACCCAAGATGGGGTTTCTAACACTGAAAGTTAGAAAAATCACCTTGCAACCCACAAAGCAAGGCATCCCTCAGCCCAGGCCCCAGATCTCAGCTGGTGTCTTTCACCAGGAACTAGACAAGGTCACACAAACAGGTCCCAGCTTCTCTGCGAAAGGCCCGAGAGACTGGGAGGAGCCTTTTAGGGGTCCCAAGGGAGGCAGGGAAGGTGCCCAGTCTTTGCCCCACAGCTCAGACTGAGGAGCCACACAACCTAATCCCAGCACCAGGGACAAGAAGCTCGGGGAGAAAGAGTATCGCAGCAGGTCAGCTCCCTCCCCTTACTGCAGCGATCGGAGGTAGCTTGGCCCCTCACACCGCAGCAGGGGTGAGGCGCAGCAGCGGGGAGGGGGTAGTCACAGAACCAAGGGGCAGAACACTAGCAGACTTAGGCGGGGAGGTACGGGGGGAGAGAGGTCACAGGACCAGGGGGCGGAACACTGGCAGACTTGGGAGGGTAACCGGGGGGGAGCAGCGCAGCAGCAGACGGGGGGGGAGGATTCACAGGACCGGGGGGGGGGGGGAACACTGGCAGACTTGGGGGGGTAACCGGAGGGGGGGGCGGCACGGCAGCATACGGGGGGGGGGGAGTCACAGGACCAGGGGGCGGAACACTGGCAGACTTGGGGGGGGTAAACGGAGGTGGGGGGCGCGAGGGATTCACAGGACCAGGGAGCGGAACACTGGCAGACTTGGGGGGGGTAACCGGAGGGGGGAGCGCGGCAGCAGACGGGGGGGGGATTCACAGGACCAGAGGGCGGAACACTGGCAGACTAGAGGGGGAGTAACCGGGGGGGGCGCAGCAGCAGATGGGGGGGTGGGGAGGGAGTCACAGGAGCAGGGGGCGGAACACTGGCAGACTGAGAGGGGGTAACGGGGGGGGGAGCACGGCAGCAGATGGGGGGGATTCACAGGAGCAGGGAGCGGAACACTGGCAGACTGAGGGGGGTAACCGGGGGGGGGGGCGCGGCAGCAGACGGGGGGGGTGGGGAGGGAGTCACAGGAGCAGGGGGCGGAACACTGGCAGACTAGAGAGGGAGTAACCGGGGGGGGGGGCGCGGCAGCAGATGGGGGGGTGGGGAGGGATTCACAGGAGCAGGGGGCGGAACACTGGCAGACTGAGAGGGGGTAACCGGGGGGGGGCGCGGCAGCAGACGGGGGGGTGGGGAGGGAGTCACAGGAGCAGGGGGCGGAACACTGGCAGACTGAGAGGGGTAACCGGGGGGGGGGCGCGGCAGCAGACGGGGGGGAGTCACAGGAGCAGGGGGCGGAACACTGGCAGACTGAGAGGGGGTAACCGGGGGGGGGGCGCGGCAGCAGACGGGGGGGGGGGAGTCACAGGAGCAGGGGGCGGAACACTGGCAGACTGAGAGGGGGTAACCGGGGGGGGGGCGCGGCAGCAGACGGGGGGGGGGAGTCACAGGAGCAGGGGGCGGAACACTGGCAGACTGAGAGGGGGTAACCGGGGGGGGGGGGCGCGGCAGCAGATGGGGGGGGGAGGGAGTCACAGGAGCAGGGGGCGGAACACTGGCAGACTGAGAGGGGGTAACCGGGGGGGGGGGCGCGGCAGCAGACGGAGGGGGGAGGGAGTCACAGGAGCAGGGGGCGGAACACTGGCAGACTGAGAGGGGGTAACCGGGGGGGGGCGCGGCAGCAGATGGGGGGGGAGGGAGTCACAGGAGCAGGGGGCGGAACACTGGCAGACTTACGGGGGGTAACCGGGGGGGGGGCGCGGCAGCAGACGGGGGGGGAGTCACAGGAGCAGGGGGCGGAACACTGGCAGACTGAGAGGGGGTAACCGGGGGGGGGGGCGCGGCAGCAGACGGGGGGGGAGGGAGTCACAGGAGCAGGGGGCGGAACACTGGCAGACTGAGAGGGGGTAACCGGGGGGGGGGCGCGGCAGCAGACGGGGGGGGAGGGAGTCACAGGAGCAGGGGGCGGAACACTGGCAGACTGAGAGGGGGTAACCGGGGGGGGGGCGCGGCAGCAGACGGGGGGGGAGGGAGTCACAGGAGCAGGGGGCGGAACACTGGCAGACTGAGAGGGGGTAACCGGGGGGGGGGGCGCGGCAGCAGACGGGGGGGGGGAGTCACAGGACCAGGGGGCGGAACACTGGCAGACTGAGGGGGGGTAACCGGGGGGGGGGGCGCGGCAGCAGACGGGGGGGGGAGTCACAGGAGCAGGGGGCGGAACACTGGCAGACTGAGGGGGAGTAACCGGGGGGGGGCGCGGCAGCAGACGGGGGGGGGGAGTCACAGGACCAGGGGGCGGAACACTGGCAGACTGAGGGGGGGTAACCGGGGGGGGGGCGCGGCAGCAGACGGGGGGGGGAGGGAGTCACAGGAGCAGGGGGCGGAACACTGGCAGACTGAGGGGGAGTAACCGGGGGGGGGGCGCGGCAGCAGACGGGGGGGGGAGTCACAGGAGCAGGGGGCGGAACACTGGCAGACTGAGAGGGGGTAACCGGGGGGGGGTGGGGCAGCAGACGGGGGGGGCGAGTCACAGGAGCAGGGGGCGGAACACTGGCAGACTGAGAGGGGGTAACCGGGGGGGGGGGCGCGGCAGCAGACGGGGGGGGCGAGTCACAGGACCAGAGGGCGGAACACTGGCAGACTGAGAGGGGGTAACCGGGGGGGGGGCGCGGCAGCAGACGGGGGGGGGGGAGTCACAGGACCAGAGGGCGGAACACTGGCAGACTGAGAGGGGGTAACCGGGGGGAGGGGGCGCGGCAGCAGACGGGGGGGGGGGGAGTCACAGGAGCAGAGGGCGGAACACTGGCAGACTGAGAGGGGGTAACCGGGGGGGGGGCGCGGCAGCAGACGGGGGGGGGAGTCACAGGAGCAGGGGGCGGAACACTGGCAGACTGAGAGGGGGTAACCGGGGGGGGGCGCGGCAGCAGACGGGGGGGCGAGTCACAGGACCAGAGGACGGAACACTGGCAGACTGAGAGGGGGGTAACCGGGGGGGGGGCGCGGCAGCAGACGGGGGGGGGGGGAGTCACAGGAGCAGGGGGGAACACTGGCAGACTGAGGGGGGGTAACCGGGGGGGGGGCGCGGCAGCAGACGGGGGGGGGAGTCACAGGAGCAGGGGGCGGACGGAACACTGGCAGACTGAGAGGGGGTAGGGGGGGGCGCGGCAGCAGACGGGGGGGGGCGAGTCACAGGAGCAGGGGGCGGAACACTGGCAGACTGAGAGGGGGTCACGTGGGGCAGCGAGGGGGTAGCGGACGGGGGGGGGGAGTCACAGGAGCAGGGGGCGGAACACTGGCAGACTGAGAGGGGGTAACCGGGGGGGCGCCGGCAGCAGACGGGGGGGGGAGTCACAGGAGCAGGGGGGGGAACACTGGCAGACTGAGAGGGGGTAACCGGGGGGAGGGGCGCGGCAGCAGACGGGGGGGGGAGTCACAGGAGCAGGGGGCGGAACACTGGCAGACTGAGAGGGGGTAACGGGGGGAGGGGGCGCGGCAGCAGACGGGGGGGGGGGGATTCACAGGAGCAGGGGGCAGAACACTGGCAGACTGAGGGGGTAACCGGGGGGGGGGGGCGCGCAGCAGACGGAGGCGGTAACGAACCGTGGGGGGGGGGGGCTGGCAGAGCGGCAGTATCGGGCCCGGGGGGGGGGGGTTAGGGGCCCGCGAGGACGGCGCGGCGGGGGAGGGGCCGCCCTCAGGACACAGCGATTCGGACCCGTCCCGTCGCGGCCGAGCGCCCCTCACCCTGCAGCAGGCGGATCTGACGCCGCAGTTGCTCCTTCTCCTCCATCCCCGCCGCCGGCCGCCCCCTGCTACGTCATCGCGCTGCGCCGCGGCACCGGAGCACCTCCCTCTGGAAACGTCACCAGGCCACTCTGAGATAGCGCGT